>NW_025746316.1:125000-131033 GCF_021184085.1 Oncorhynchus gorbuscha
CTGTATTCACAGAGACACTGTAAACCAGTGCCTGTATTCACAGAGACACTGTAAACCAGTGCCTGTATTCACAGAGACACTGTAAAGTAGTACCCGTATTCAGAGAGACACTGTAAAGTAGTGCCCCATTTTCAGTCACTGTTTAGCCTTACAGTCAGAGACATTCTTATCAATAATGAAAGAAATCAGTCTTCTTTAAAGTTGTGGGAAGTCAGTATGGTATTTGCATTTTTGATCTTGTTGTTCTGTTGCACTGTTTTCTTTCCAAAATAAATTCTGAAGCCATGTGGCTAAATGTTACTCTGTTGACCTTTACTAGAGATTACTCTGTTGACCTTTACTAGAGATTACTCTGTTGACCTTTACTAGAGATTACTCTGTTGCACGTTCCTTCTAGTTGTAGCTTTCCTTTGAGTGATTATCCATCTTTACTTAGTGTTGATTATGTTGAACACAACAGCCCTGGATCAAATCCGTGACAACAAATCGGTATTTGACCCAAGTCTGATCGACAACAGCCCTTGTATAGACAGTAGAAAACCTTGATGTAGCCAATAGCCATGTCTGTTGATCTAATAGAATTTTCTCTCTTTCTCTTCACCCTTCCCAATCCCCTCTCCTCCTCCCTCATTTGAATAACTCATTAACATATTTTCTACCCTTATTCGTAACCCCCTCCCTCTCTCTCTACACCCGCCACCCCGTTTCATTTGGACCGGTCTTGCTTTTTCCTTTTTCTTTTTACCTCTCCACAAAACACACTTTTTTGGTTTGTAATTTCTTCTGTCTTTTCCACCATGTTCTGTTTGCCATGTGTTGTGAACCTGGTGTGTTGGTAACTGCTGGCAGACCCCATAGACCCTGATGTTGATGTGTATGAACTCTTCCATGCGCCATACACACCAGTACCAGACCCCACCCCCATGCTACCTCCCGTGGGCGTACAGGCCTCGGTGCTCAGCCACGACACCATCAAGGTGACCTGGGCCGACAACTCTCTGCCCAAGAACCAGAAGATCACGGACGCACGCTACTACACGGTGCGCTGGAAGACCAACATCCCCGCCAACACCAAGCTCAAGGTACGGTCACGGGGACGCAGCAGCATGGCCCGCAGGGCCCCGTTCAAAACAACACAGCTTTATTATTCCCTCACGGTTCATTTTAAAGTAGAAGGTGTCATCAGAGCACAGCATAGTATATGTATATGTTCAGCTATCCCACGAGCAGCGTGATGAATCAATGTGAAGTAATCCCACCCACTAATTACATGAGGTTCAAACGTCTCTCAGTCCTTCCCATCTACATGCCACAGTCCTTCCCCATCTACATGCCACAGTCCTTCCCATCTACATGCCACAGTCCTTCCCCATCTACATGCCACAGTCCTTCCCATCTACATGCCACAGTCCTTCCCCATCTACATGCCACAGTCCTTCCCCATCTACATGCCACAGTCCTTCCCCATCTACATGCCACAGTCCTTCCCCATCTACATGCCACAGTCCTTCCCATCTACATGCCACAGTCCTTCCCATCTACATGCCACAGTCCTTCCCCATCTACATGCCACAGGCCTTCCCCATCTACATGCCACAGTCCTTCCCCATCTACATACCACAGTCCTTCCCCATCTACATGCCACAGTCCTTCCCCATCTACATGCCACAGTCCTTCCCATCTACATGCCACAGTCCTTCCCCATCTACATGCCACAGTCCTTCCCCATCTACATGCCACAGTCCTTCCCCATCTACATGCCACAGTCCTTCCCCATCTACATGCCACAGTCCTTCCCCATCTACATGCCACAGGCCTTCCCATCTACATGCCACAGGCCTTCCCCATCTACATGCCACAGGCCTTCCCCATCTACATGCCACAGGCCTTCCCCATCTACATGCCACAGTCCTTCCCCATCTACATGCCACAGTCCTTCCCCATCTACATGCCACAGGCCTCCCCCTTCCCCCCCATCTACATGCCACAGGCCTTCCCATCTACATGCCACAGGCCTACATGCCACAGGCCTTCCCCTACATCAGGCCTTCCCCATCTACATGCCACAGGCCTTCCCCATCTACATGCCACAGGCCTTCCCCATCTACATGCCACAGGCCTTCCCCATCTACATGCCACAGGCCTTCCCCATCTACATGCCACAGGCCTTCCCCATCTACATGCCACAGGCCTTCCCCATCTACATGCCACAGTCCTCCCCCATCTACATGCCACAGGCCTCCCCCATCTACATGCCACAGGCCTCCCCATCTACATGCCACAGTCCTTCCCATCTACATGCCACAGTCCTTCCCCATCTCATTCCCCATCTACATGCCACAGGCCTCCCCCATCTACATGCCACAGGCCATGCCACAGGCCCCATCTACATGCCACAGTCCTTCCCCATCTACATGCCACAGGCCTTCCCCATCTACATGTCATTCCCCATCTACATGCCACAGTCCTTCCCATATACATGCCACAGTCCTTCCCACAGTCATTCCCCATCTACATGTCACAGGCCTCCCCCATCTACATGCCACAGGCCTCCCCAGTCATTTCCTTCCCATCTACATGCCACAGTCCTTCCCACAGTCCCCATCTACATGCCACAGGCCTTCCCATCTACATGCCACAGTCCTTCCCCATCTACATGCCACAGGCCTCCCCCATCTACATCCTTTCCCCATCTACATGCCACAGGCCCCCATCTACATGCCACAGGCCTTCCCCATCTACATGCCACAGTCCTTCCCCATCTACATGCCACAGTCCTTCCCCATCTACATGCCACAGGCCTTCCCCATCTACATGCCACAGGCCTTCCCCATCTACATGCCACAGGCCTTCCCATCTACATGCCACAGGCCTTCCCATCTACATGCCACAGCCTTCCCATCTACATCCCCAGGCCTTTCCCATCTCCATGCTACACAACAAAGATGTTCAGCACTAACGTTTATAGTCTCTCTGAAAAAGGGAATATCTTTAACAAATAAATTGCATTGATTGCACTGTCATTAGTCAGTGCACTGCATTCACTCAGGTTGTGAATGTGGCATAGTATGGTATACAACACAGAAAGACAAACCCTTCAACTAGGTGTAAGAGATGCTATAGCATCCTGCCCTAGCTCAATTAAGATCATTACTCAACAAGATTAGGTGTGTGGTGGGGGGTCAGAATACGAATAAAGGCTGTGTTGTTTCATAGGTGGTTAAACAAGGACAAGACAGAGGTCTGGGGAATGGGGGCCTGACAGTGCATTCTGAAGACAGACTGTTCATACAACACACATTCTGATTCAGCAGTTAGTCAATCCCTATTCTGATCACAGAGACTGCTGTATCCATCACCTAACATGGGACTGTCAAGATTTTTTATTTAACTAGGCAAGAATAAATTAATAATAATAATAATATATGCCATTTAGCAGACGCTTTTATCCAAAGCGACTTACAGTCATGTGTGCATACATTCTACGTATGGGTGGTCCCGGGATCGAACCCACTACCCTGGCGTTACAAGCGCCATGCTCTACCAACTGAGCTACAGAAGGACCACTTACAATGACAGCCTACCAGGGAACAGTGGGTTAACTGCCTTGTTCAGGGGCAGAACGACAGATTTTTACCTTGTCAGGTCAGGGATTCGATCCAGTAACATTTCGGTTACTCTAACCACAAGGCTACCTGCCTCCCCCCAACATAGAGGTGCTAAAAGGTTAGTCTGGTTATTGAAAGCGGATGTAGATGCTAAAAGGCTAGTCTGGTTATTGAAAGCGGATGTAGATGCTAAAAGGCTAGTCTGGTTATTGAAAGAGGATGTAGATGCTAAAAGGCTAGTCTGGTTATTGAAAGCGGATGTAGATGCTAAAAGGCTAGTCTGGTTATTGAAAGAGGATGTAGATGCTAAAAGGCTAGTCTGGTTATTGAAAGCGGATGTAGATGCTAAAAGGCTAGTCTGGTTATTGAAAGCGGATGTAGATGCTAAAAGGCTAGTCTGGTTATTGAAAGCGGATGTAGATGCTAAAAGGCTAGTCTGGTTATTGAAAGCGGATGTAGATGCTAAAAGGCTAGTCTGGTTATTGAAAGAGGATGTAGATGCTAAAAGGCTAGTCTGGTTATTGAAAGAGGATGTAGATGCTAAAAGGCTAGTCTGGTTATTGAAAGCGGATGTAGATGCTAAAAGGCTAGTCTGGTTATTGAAAGAGGATGTAGGTGCTAAAAGGCTAGTCTGGTTATTGAAAGCGGATGTAGATGCTAAAAGGCTAGTCTGGTTATTGAAAGCGGATGTAGGTGCTAAAAGGCTAGTCTGGTTATTGAAAGCGGATGTAGATGCTAAAGGCTAGTCTGGTTATTGAAAGCGGATGTAGATGCTAAAAGGCTAGTCTGGTTATTGAAAGCGGATGTAGGTGCTAAAAGGCTAGTCTGGTTATTGAAAGCGGATGTAGATGCTGAAAGGCTAGTCTGGTTATTGAAAGCGGATGTAGATGCTGAAAGGCTAGTCTGGTTATTGAAAGCGGATGTAGATGCTAAAAGGCTAGTCTGGAGCGACTGCAGTCACTGTTAGCGCAATGCAACACATTTTGGACAACCAGGTGATGTTGATGCTAATTAGGGGTTGGGGTCAATTGCATTTAAATTCGGTCTATCCAGGAAGTGAATTGAATTTGCGAATTGCTAAAAATCCAGTCAAAATAAATGGAGATTTTCAAGTCTGAAATTAGAATTTTGAATCATCTCCTGAATTGGTTGGATTTAAATGGAATTGACCCCAAACCTGTTAGTCACCCTGTGTTCTTTTGTAGAAAGGCATTGTTCACACTGGACAATTATCCTCACCTTGTTGTGCTCGTCCCAGCTGTCAGAAATGCCTTCCTGTTTCTCACACACACACACACACAGCATGTACCTACATTATTGAACAGATGGCTCGTCTCCACTCAACTAAAAGGATAGGATGTTTTTCTCTCTGTGACATCCTGGATGACAGATTTGTCTTGTTTAGTACACTACAGGACGTGGCTAGCATCACTGGGACAGGCTATTTAGAAAGCTAGGACCTGAACTAGCCTTCACCAGGAGACTCTGACTACCCAGGGTCTAGATTAGACTGCTGGGCGTAGTGAGGAAATGGGCTTAATAAAGTATTTTCATCGCTGCATGTCATCTTGTCTTTATTAAAACGGTGTCCACTGTTTTCATGTTATACCAACTACGTTTCAGCTGTTATTTTGGGATAAATAGCCTTCATTTAGTTTATCCAGCATTTTTTATGTACAGAACTTATTCACATCCCTTGAATTACTCCACATTTTGTTGTTACAGCCTGAATTCAAAATTGATCAAATAAATATATATTTTTTTTATTTTTTTTAATTTTTATACATACTACCCCATAATGACAAAGTGAAAATGGGTTTTTAGAAATGTTGCTTACATTTACATTAGTATTCACACCCCTGAGTCAGTACTTTTGTAGTATCACCTTTGGCAGCGATTACAGCTGTGAGTGTTTCTGGGTAAGTCTAAGAGCTTTCCACACGTGGATTGTATAACATTTACCCATGTGTTCTTTTCTAAATTCTTCAAGCTCTGTCACATTGGTTGTTGATCATTGCTAGACAACCATTTTCAGGTCTTACCATTAGATTTTTAAGTACTTTAGATTTAAGTCAAAACTGCAACTCGCCATTCGGGAACATTAACAGTCTTCTTAGTAAGCAACTCCAGTGTTAATTTGGCCTTGTGTTTTATGGTATTGTCCTGCTGAAAGGTGAGTTCATCTCCCAGTGTCTGTTGGAAAGCAGGCTGGACCAGGTTTTCCTCTAGAATTTTGCTTGTGCTTAGCTTCATTCAGTTTCTTTTATCCTGAAAAACTTCCCTGGCCCTTAACAATTACTAGCATACCCATAACATGATGCAGCCACCACTATGCTTGAAAATATGTAGAGTGGTACTCAAATATGTTTGGGGCAAATCCAATACAATGTTTTGGATTATTTCTATTCTGTATAGGCTTCCTTCT
>NW_025746317.1:0-80000 GCF_021184085.1 Oncorhynchus gorbuscha
CCGGCTAGGTTGCGGTCCGGCTAGGTCGTCTCTACGCGGGTCCGGCTACGTCGTCTCTACGCAGGTCCGGCTAGGTTGCGGTCCGGCTAGGTCGTCTCTACGCAGGTCCGGCTAGGTCGCGGTCCGGCTAGGTCGTCTCTACGCAGGTCCGGCTAGGTCGTCTCTACGCAGGTCCGGCTAGGTCGTCTCTACGCAGGTCCGGCTAGGTCGCGGTCCGGCTAGGTCGTCTCTACGCAGGTCCGGCTAGGTCGTCTCTACGCAGGTCCGGCTAGGTCGTCTCTACGCAGGTCCGGCTAGGTCGTCTCTACGCAGGTCCGGCTAGGTCGTCTCTACGCAGGTCCGGCTAGGTCGCGGTCCGGCTAGGTCCTCTCTACGCAGGTCCGGCTAGATCGCGGTCCGGCTAGGTCGTCTCTACGCAGGTCCGGCTAGGTCGCGGTCCGGCTAGGTCGTCTCTACGCAGGTCCGGCTAGGTCGCGGTCCGGCTAGGTCGTCTCTACGCAGGTCCGGCTAGGTCGTCTCTACGCAGGTCCGGCTAGGTCGTCTCTACGCGGGTCCGGCTAGGTCGCCGTCCGGCTAGGTCGTCTCTACGCGGTCCGGCTAGGTCGTCTCTACGCGACCGGCTAGGTCGTGTCTACGCAGGTGATTTGACTTCCGGCGTGGGATCCTCTCGCATTCTTCCTTTACAACTCAATCATTTCTATATCCACTTGTGATGGCTATATAGACTACATTTGTGAATGATTATTAGGTTGCGAGTTCAAAACCCCCGAGCTGACAAGGTACAAATCTGTCGTTCTGCCCCTGAACAGGCAGTTAACCCCACTGTTCCCAGGCCGTCATTGAAAATAAGAATATGTTCTTAACTGACTTGCCTGGTTAAATAAAGGTAAAATTAAAAAATTGTTGTATACAGATTGCTAGACTAAATGTAATGGCTCCTGTTACTCAAATAATAGTTGTTGTCCTATACGTACTGCATATGGCTAAGTCCATCTGAATGTATAGACGTGTGTACTATGATATCACTGCCTTGTTTCTCACAGAATGGCTTGAGAACCTTCACCATTGGTATGCTAATGTTGGGTGCTGTAAACTGAGATGCTACACTTCATTACAAACTGCTTGTGAAACCAACTCTTACGCCGTCATTTTGATTTAGATTCCGAGTTGCAAGTTAAATCAAAAACAACTTTCAAGCGAGAATTGTTTTGAGATTTATGGTTATTTTGTTCTAATTTTCAAGGCAAATCCATTTCCTCTCAAAGGGAAGAGTTTTGGAAAGTTTAAATTAAAAATATATACTGTATTTTATGATGCAGTGAGCTCTGATCATCTTTCGACTTTATAAAACCACATCTGAAGTTGTTGTTGACAAACCCAATCAGATAAACACACTATTTAATGTTCAAAATGTTGAATGAATCTGTGATGTCTTGGCATACCTTTAGTCTCTGTGTTTTGCACTAACAACGAAGAACGGAGCATTCCTTCCTAGCTTGCATGCAGGAAGGTGTTACCGAAGGACATTTACATGTCAAAGGAAGGTGTTCCTTCCAGGAGCTTGCATGAGAAGAAGGACATTTACATTTACATGTCTAAAGCAGAAGAACGGAGCATTCCTTCCTAGCTTGCATGCAGGACAGTGTTACCGAAGGACATTTACATGTCTAAAGCAGAAGAACGGAGCATTCCTTCCTAGCTTGCATGCAGGAAGGTGTTACAGAAGGACATTTACATGTCTAAAGCAGAAGAACGGAGCATTCCTTCCTAGCTTGCATGCAGGAAGGTGTTACCGAAGGACATTTACATGTCTAAAGCAGAAGAACGGAGCATTCCTTCCTAGCTTGCATGCAGGAAGGTGTTACCGAAGGACATTTACATGTCTAAAGCAGAAGAACGGAGCATTCCTTCCTAGCTTGCATGCAGGAAGGTGTTACCGAAGGACATTTACATGTCTAAAGCAGAAGAACGGAGCATTCCTTCCTAGCTTGCATTCAGGAAGGTGTTGCTACCGGTCAAAAGGACCCACCTGAAGTGACGCTGCTCGGACCCTGAACTGCTGGTTCTGAAGACTGTCTACAGTGACTACGGTCCCGTCCAGTTAACACTTCTTCTGTCTGATCCAGAATCAAGGGAGTTCAATGGAGAATTATGTAGGGCTTCCGAGCCCCTGAATGTGACTCATTATGCTTTATGTAAAAGGTTGTATTGTCTTCTCAGGAATTCAGCCTTCTCTGTGCCGCTCTCAACCATCCTCATTCTGTCAAACCTCTGGGAAGCTGTCATTACATCCTGTAGATCTGATATCTGATTGGAGGTTAACTTTACAGTAATGCTATTGGTCAACAAATACGATGTTATAAAGGGGACTCTTGGGGCCTTTTAGGAAATGACCCCCTCTCTCTTCCTGTCTGATCTAGAATAATGCCATGTCATGTTAGTATTGTGTTCATACTTCAGCTGTATGCCTTGGTGGTGAATCCATTCTTTAGACAGAGTAATTACATATCGGTCTTTGATATGGACAATTAGTATTCCTGTCTCCACCTTTATGACAGTGACTTACTGGGTTTGCAATAGGCTGTGTGTGTGTGTGTGTGTGTGTGTGTGTGTGTGTGTGTGTGTGTGTGTGTGTGTGTGTGTGTGTGTGTGTGTGTGTGTGTGTGTGTGTGTGTGTGTGTGTGTGTGTGTGTGTGTGTGTGTGTGTGTGTGTGTGTGTGTGTGTGTACAAGAGACAATAAATAAACATATGGGTCATAGCATTCCTTAATTTTGGGTCAGTCAGTGGTCAGGTATTCTGCCGCTGTGTACTCTCTGTTTAGGGTCAAATAGCATTCCTTAAGTTTGGGTCAGTCAGTGGACAGGTATTCTGCCTCTGTGTACTCTCTGTTTAGGGCCAAATAGCATTCCTTAAATTTGGGTCAGTCAGTGGACAGGTATTCTGCCACTGTGTACTCTCTGTGTAGGGCCAAATAGCATTCCTTAAATTTGGGTCAGTCAGTGGACAGGTATTCTGCCACTGTGTACTCTCTGTGTAGGGCCAAATAGCATTCCAGTTTGCTCTGTTTTTTTGTTAATTCTTCCCAATGTGTGAAGTAATTATCTCTTGTTTTCTCATGATTTGGTTGAGTCTAATTGTGTTGCTGTCCTGGGGCTCTGTGGGGTGTGTTTGTGAACAGAGCCCCAGGATCAGCTTGCTTAGGGGACTCTTCTCCAGGTTCCTCTCTCTGTAGGTGATGGTTTTGTTACGAAGGTTTGTGAATCGCTTCCTTTTAGGTGGTTGTGGAATTTAACGTCTCTTTTCTGGATTTTGATAATTAGCGGGTATCATCCTAATTCTGCTCTGCAGGCATTATTTGGGGTATTCTTACAGAATTAAGAGTCTGAATTGCCATGTTGTTTTATCTTGGTTGGTGAGCGTGCCCCGGACTTAACAACCATAAAGGACAATTGGTTCTAGAAATGATGAAAGTATTTTTTAGCCAGAAGGCCCTTCTTGCCTTGTTTAAGAGGGAGAGAGAGAACGATCTGAGAGTCATCTCCACTCTCTTGCCAAACTAATCCAGCCTCGGTGCTCACCTCACACCCACAGGATGAGAGCAGCATGGTACAGGGAATAAGGAGAGAAGAGTACTTTTTTTTCTGCCTTTGAAACATCTTGGTTGTTGTGTATATAGACACTGTACAGGCTTATATTCCTCCACAGGGTTGTGTATATAGACACTGTACAGGCCTATATTCCTGCACAGGGTTGTGCATATAGACACTGTACAGGCCTATATTCCTGCACAGGGTTGTGCATATAGACACTGTACAGGCCTATATTCCTCCACAGGATTGTGCATATAGACACTGTACAGGCCTATATTCCTGCACAGGGTTGTGCATATAGACACTGTACAGGCCTATATTCCTGCACAGGGTTGTGCATATAGACACTGTACAGGCCTATATTCCTGCACAGGGTTGTGTATATAGACACTGTACAGGCCTATATTCCTCCACAGGGTTGTGTATATAGACACTGTACAGGCCTATATTCCTGCACAGGGTTGTGCATATAGACACTGTACAGGCCTATATTCCTGCACAGGGTTGTGTATATAGACACTGTACAGGCCTATATTCCTGCACAGGGTTGTGCATATAGACACTGTACAGGCCTATATTCCTGCACAGGGTTGTGCATATAGACACTGTACAGGCCTATATTCCTGCACAGGGTTTTACATGGATAATAGGGAGAGAAATCAAATCAAATGTTATTTGTCACATACACCGAATACAGCAGGTATAGCAGCACCGTACTGGGAAATGCTTACTTACAATCCCCTAACCAACAATTCAGTTAAAAAATATGTACTAACTATATACATATATATATATTTTCAAGTAACAATAAAATGACACAACAATAACGAGGCTATATACAGGCGGCACCGGTATTGAGTCAGTGTGCGGGAGTACAGGTAACGAGGCTATATACAGGGGGCACCGGTATCGAGTCAGTATGCGGGAGTACAGGTTAGTCGAGGTCATTTGTACACAGGTAGAGGTAAAGTGACTGCATAGATAATAAACAGGTTAGTCGAGGTCATTTGTACACAGGTAGAGGGGTAAAGTGACTCTGCATAGATAATAAACAGGTTAGTCCAGGTCATTTGTACACAGGTAGAGGGGTAAAGTGACTCTGCATAGATAATAAACAGGTTAGTCCAGGTCATTTGTACACAGGTAGAGGGGTAAAGTGACTCTGCATAGATAATAAACAGGTTAGTCCAGGTCATTTGTACACAGGTAGAGGGGTAAAGTGACTCTGCATAGATAATAAACAGCAAGTGTAAAAACTAAGTCATGTTTCAGGTCATAAAGCCTTCTGCTTTACACAGTTAAACAGGTTAGTCCAGGTCATTTGTACACAGGTAGAGGGGTAAAGTGACATTGCATTGAATACTTGTCTCTGATTGGTAAAGTGACTCTGCATAGATAATAAACAGCAGCAAGTGTAAAAACTAAGTCATGTTTCTGCCGTTTGAACGTCTTTATAAAGCCTATCTGCTTTAACACAGTTCATACCATGGCATTGTTGAATACTTGTCTCTGATTGGCTTGAAGACCATTCTAGAGCGTGCATTATTTTCCTATAACTCACGGTAATAATCAGCACAGTAGAATTCAATGTTCTTACTTGCATGTTCTACTGAGATACTTTTTGAAAGCAAAAGTCAAATTGGAGAATTCAGTTTGGGAAAATGACACTATGAAACAGTAGGCTACCGGTATCCGACCCAAAAACCATATTAGTTGGGCTCTAATGCATGGTGTCATTGGCTATTAGGTAGCCTAGTGGTTAGAGCATTGGGCCAATAACCAAAATCCCCGAGCTGACAAGGTAAAAATGTGCCCCTGTTCCCCCCGGTAGGCTGTCATTGTAAATAAGAATTTGTTTTTAATTGACTTGCCTAGTTAAATTAAAATAATTATCCTAAAACTACTGTCAACATAGAAACAGAGAATGAATGACAGGCTAATATCCCCGTTTGTAGCCAAGACCTCAGGGGAGAACACCTTGCAGGGTGATAACAACATAATGAATGACAGGCTAATGTCCCAGGGCCAAGACCTCAGAAGAACACCTAAAATTACACCTTATCCTAAAACTACTGTCAACATAGAAACAGAGAATGAATGACAGGCTAATATCCCCGTTTGTAGCCAAGACCTCAGGGGAGAACACCTTGCAGGGTGATAACAATAGAATGAATGACAGGCTAATATCCCCGTTTGTAGCCAAGACCTCAGGGGAGAACACCTTGCAGGGTGATAACAACATAGAAACAGAGAATGAATGACAGGCTAATGTCCCCGTTTGTAGCCAAGACCTCAGGGGAGAACACCTTGCAGGGTGATAACAACATAATGAATGACAGGCTAATATCCCCGTTTGTAGCCAAGACCTCAGGGAGAACACCTTGCAGGGTGATAACAACATAGAAACAGGAATGAAGCCTGACTGGATAATCAACCGGCTGGGATTGGTCATGTTTTCCTTCTCACGTGGTGTCATATTGCGCAACAATAGTGACGACAGTGACACTGCATCTTTATTAAAACCCCTAGGTGAACCAGGGTGGAAGGGCATCTATCCCAGTGTCATGAGGGGATTTAAAATGCTTAAATGTTGGACAGACATTTTTAGGATTTACTCACAGTGACTTGATTACTGGATAGTGGGGGCATCGGTAAGCAGAGTAGACTACCGGTATGCCTCACGGGAGCCCCCTGAGACTGTAGGCTTTTGTTCCAGCCCATCAATGTAGCCTACTCCTGATTCAAATGAGCAAGGGCGGTAGGCCTAGTGATTGGTTAGTGCTGAGTTGGAACAAAAGTTTGCAACCCATGTGGCTGGACCAGGAAGAACAGTGACAGGCCACAGCTTGTATAGATCACTAATTCAAATTGACCACTGACCTTTCTAAGGTGATCCTTAGCCCTGGTGACCTCATCCTGCATGGTTTTCCTCTTGAACTCCTGCATGTTCTCAAAGTACTCCTCGACATCTCGCTCGTCCTGCGGGAAAAGCGAGCCCAGCACTATCTTCCTGCCACAGATATCTATCGCAGTGCTGAAGTACTTCTCCAGCTGACGGCAAGGTGTATCCAGATCTCTCTCTTGATCATCTTGGTTGAACGTCCGATTGCTACCGAGAAAGATCATGTCCCAAATGTTACCCTCCTTGAAGTCCGACAGGTCGGGGAAAAAGGGTGCGACGACATCCCCGACCCCTGTAAACTGACGGTGGACATTTTTTAAGTCGTTAACGGAGAAGAGTCCGGCCCAGCTGGTTTCGGTTTCGCAGACAGCCAGCTGGTCTTTGCGCTTCTGTCGCTGGAGAGTTCTGTTGTGACAGGTGACCGCGAACTTGGACTCGATCACATTCCACTGAACGATAAAACCGAGCTTGAACGTCTCGTTTTCTTCGAATATGTTCGTTTTGATGGCGACCCAGCCGTCCAAGCTGTCCAAACGCTCGCAGTCTATGCTATTCATTTTGTTGTTGTTGTTGTGGTAAACATGTAGCTAGCGAACTAAGACTTGTATTCCTCTGGCTTGTTTACAACGTCGGCCATTTGTAACGATGACGTAGTATTTCCCGTGGCGTTCTCTTTTACCTTCAACTTTGACCTTTCCGTCACATGCTCAGGGGGGATTCCACAGCCAATTTTATTCGCTACAATATATCAGGGATTTATGCCAAGAGGATTTGAATATTTAATACAATGTGTCACCTTCAAGAAAATAATGACCACATTCACAATCAAATACTATTGGATTAAATACAATATTATCACTTTATTAGGCGACTAAAGGCAGATTTTGGCACGATGTCAAAATACCCATGCTGACACTTGATCTGTGTGCATAACAGTTGGGGATCCTGCTATATTTGTCACGAACTGCTTCCTTGGTTAGCCTGTCAAAAACACAGTCAATGGTCGCCCTGAATCGACGTTGCTGGGGGAGTTATTGAATAATTTCTCACCAAGGTAAACTTAACCAGTGTTTTTGAATTGTTAGTAACTAGGCTATAATAACTGATATGTCTAGTCATAATTATAGCAAATAAATATGAAACTCCAGCATAGTTGAAATGGTGTGTTTGAGTTTATGTGTACAGCCTGATCCATGTTTTGACAGAGGTCCAGGATGTTAGATAAGCAAACCCTCCTTTAACTGTCATCACTGTGTACTGTTCTTTCTGAACAAGTGTTTTTCTAAACATTTAAGACTATGAATCATACTTGTTTTGATTGCAAATAATGAACTCTTTGCATGGCTTCCATAAGAAAGCTAATTGAATATTTATACTTATTTTTAAAGTTACATAGAGCATATACATTTACACAAGTGAATGACTGGTTGGTTAATGTTGGGTGAATAGAACATCAAAATATTTGACAATACCTACTTCCTACTTCCTTTGTGGAAAAATTTTAATCTGACATGTTTTATTTGATTGCCCTGTCCACCACAGTACCTCCACCACAGTACCTCCACCACAGTACCTCCACCACAGTACCTCCACCACAGTACCTCCACCACAGTACCTCCACCACAGTACCTCCATCACAGTATCTCCACCACAGTACCTCCACCACAGTATCTCCACCACAGTACCTCCACCACAGTACCTCCACCACAGTACCTCCACCACAGTATCTCCACCACAGTACCTTAACCACAGTAACTCCACCACAGTAGCCCCACCACAGTATCTCCACCACAGTACCTTAACCACAGTACCTCCACCACAGTATCTCCACCACAGTACCTTAACCACAGTACCTCCACCACAGTACCTCCACCTTCCTCCTCCCATCATGGACCTGTATGAGGTCTTCACAGGAAGCAGGCTGGATGTCATCACTGAGGAGGTGCTGAGTGGAGACGAGGAGCGTGGGGAGGAGCACCAGGAGGAGGTGAAGGAGGAGGAGGTGAACAGGGATCTCCCTACCAAAGAGGCCTTCGTAGTAGTGTCAGAGAGAACAGAGACTAGAGAGTTGTCCTCTACCTTCCAGCGTTTCTCCACGGATACCAACGACTCTCTAAGGTCCGTAATACAACACCTGCTTTATTGGTCCATTTGCACAGATTATTCTTTTTTGGGGTTTGTTGCTGTCACAGTACCCAACCTGATACACAACACAAACATCCCAGGCTGACAGGGGTACTTAGGGGTAAAGTGCCTTGCTCAAGGGCACAACTGTAGTAGGTAGTGTACAGGATCCTCCGGCTTCCGGCTCACTCCCTGAAGATTCCCCTTGCAGGCAGGGGTTCAGGGGTTCGAACCGGCAAACCCCTGGTTACTGGCCCGCCTCTCAAACCTCAAGGCTACTGCCATCAAGGCTACCGCTGCCCCCCCCCCAGTGTCTAATGCACTATGTATATAATCTTTGCATGACATGATGCATGCATCAATCATTTAATGATGGATACAATAAAGTGATCATCATCAGGTTTGAGGCGTATGTCCCGTCTTCAGATGAGGAGGGAACTCCATCCCCTGACAGCTCTGTGGACGGACACGATGACGTGTTTGAGGAGCACAAGGAGTCAGAGGTAAGGGCAATGTGTGTGTTGAGTCGGAGGTAAGGGGAGGGTGTGTGATGTGTCGGAGGTAGGGGAGGGTGTGTGTTGTGTCGGAGGAAGGGGAGGGTGTGTGTTGTGTCGGAGGAAGGGGAGGGTGTGTGTGTTGAGTCGGAGGAAGAGTGGGGTGTGTGTGTTGAGTCGGAGGAAGGGTGAGGTGTGTGTGTTGTGTTGGAGGTAGGGGAGGGTGTGTGTGTTGAGTCGGAGGAAGGGTGGGGTGTGTGTTGAGTCGGAGGTAGGATGGGGTGTGTGTGTTGAGTCGGAGGTAGGATGGGGTGTGTGTGTTGAGTCGGAGGAAGGGTGGGGTGTGTGTGTTGAGTCGGAGGTAGGGGAGGGTGTGTGTTGAGTCGGAGGAAGGGTGGGGTGTGTGTTGAGTCGGAGGTAGGGGAAGGTGTGTGTTGTGTCGGAGGAAGGGGAAGGTGTATGTGTTAATTCCATGTGAATATACCCTTGATCTAGCCTGAGTGCCAGTCTGTGCTCTCCTGACAACTTCTACAGGCAGATTTGTACTCAGGCGAACCTTGACCCTCTGTAAGAGTTCATTTCTGCTGTGCCTTCAGGACAAGGTGAATAACATCAGGACTAAGCTGGAGGAGAAGGTGGTGGAGATGGAGAACTTTGCAGGACATCTAGAAGAGATCTTCCTCACTGTGGAGGTACAACAACCACTATTACTGACACAACAACCACTATTACTGACACAACAACCATTATTACTGACACAACCACTATCACTGACACGACAACCACTATTACTGACACAACAACCACTATTACTGACACAACAAACACTACTACTGACACAACAACCACTATTTCTGACACAACCACTATTACTGACACAACAACCACTACTACTGACACAGCAACCACTATTACTGACACAACAACCACTATTACTGACACAGCAACCACTATTACTGACACAACAACTACTATTACTGACACAACAACCACTATTACTGACAAAACAACCACTATCACTGACACAACAACTATCAACACAACAACTACATTACTGATTTAAATCAAAATCAAATCAAATCAAATTTATTTATATAGCCCTTCGTACATCAGCTGATATCTCAAAGTGTTGTACAGAAACCCAGCCTAAAACCCCAAACAGCAAACAATGCAGGTGTAAAAGCACGGTGGCTAGGAAAAACTCCCTAGAAAGGCCAAAACCTAGGAAGAAACCTAGAGAGGAACCGGGCTATGTGGGGTGGCCAGTCCTCTTCTGGCTGTGCCGGGTAGAGATTATAACAGAACATGACCAAGATGTTCAAATGTTCATAAATGACCAGCATGGTCAAATAACAATAAGGCAGAACAGTTGAAACTGGAGCAGCAGCACAGTCAGGTGGACTGGGGACAGCAAGGAGCCATCATGTCAGGTAGTCCTGGGGCACGGTCCTAGGGCTCAGGTCCTCCGAGAGAGAGAAAGAAAGAGAGAATTAGAGAGAGCATATGTGGGGTGGCCAGTCCTCTTCTGGCTGTGCCGGGTGGAGATTATAACAGAACGTGGCCAAGATGTTCAAATGTTCTGACACAACAACCACTATCACTGACACAACAACCACTATTACTGACACAACAACCACTATTACTAACACAACCATTATTACTGACACAACAACTACTATCACTGACACAACAACCACTATTACTGACACAACAACCACTATTACTGACACAACAACCACTATTACTGACACAACAACTACTATTACTGACACGACAACCACTATTTCTGACACAGCCACTATTACTGACACAACAACTACTACTACTGACACAACAACTACTATTACTGACACAACAACCACTATTACTGACACAACCACTACTATTACTGCCACAATCACTATTACTGACACAACAACCACTATTACTGACACAACAACCACTATTACTGACACAACAACCACTATTACTGACACAACCACTACTATTACTGCCACAAGCACTATTACTGACACAGCAACCACTATCACTGACACAACCACTATTACTGACACAGCAACCACTACTACTGACACAACAAACACTACTACTGACACAACAAACACTACTACTGACACAACAAACACTATTACTGACACAACAACCACTATTACTGACACAGCAACCACCATTACTGACACAACAACCACTATCACTGACACAACAACCACTATTACTGACACAACGACTACTATTACTGACACAACAACTACTATTACTGACACAACAACCACTATTACTGACACAACAACCACTATTACTGACACAACAACTACTATTACTGACACAACAACTACTATTACTGACACAACAACTACTACCACTGACACAACAACTACTACTACTGACACAACCACTATCACAACAACCACTATTACTGACACAACAACCACTATTACTGACACAACAACCACTACTACTGACACAACAACCACCATTACTGACACAACAACCACTATTACTGACACAACAACCACTATCACTGACACAACAACTACTTTACTGACACAGCCACTATCACTGACACGACAACCACAGTACACACATAACAAAGACACATCCAGGGGTTTTCAACCATGGATCTGTGAGCCAACCCCGTTTGGGAGCCCCTGATTATCGCTTAATGAAGTGTTTCATGTCTTTCAGGAGAATTTTGGTCGTCAGGAGCAACACCTGGAGCAGCACTGCAACGATGTTCTACAGACGTTGTCCCATCGTTACGACGAGCGAGCCGCTGCGCTGGGGGAGGAGAAGAAGAGGAAGTTGGAGGCCTTGTACACTCAGCTGCTGGGCTGCGGACGCACCCTGGACGCATCCAAGGACCTGATTGAGACCGCCCAGGAACTGTACCGCACCGAGGACAAACGACTCTTTCTACAGGTCTGTTGTAGTGGGTCGGTCGTCACAATGACTTATTCAAGATTAAATCATTGAATTTAGCTTTATAACTTTAAATAACTTTGAAACGTTTAAAAGTTTACGATAACTTTGTTTTGCTCTGAGTTGTGTTTTTTGTTTGTCACAACATTCTGGGTAAACCCGAGACACTGTCGGGAGTGAAAAGCCCAGGAGGCCGTTCCTGAGATACTGGAACCAGCGCACCTGGCAATGACGATCATACCACGTTAAAATGTGCTTCAGTCACTCGTTTAGCCCATTCTAACGTTCAATCGAACAGTAACTGAATGCCTCAATGCCTGTCTGCCTGCTTTATATAGGAAGCCACGGCAACGTGACTCACTTTCTGTAGGAGCGAACCATTTTCGTGAGCGGGGTGGTGTGGTGTACCTAATAAACTGTGGTCTTTGTGATTTTTTAATCTGCCAGTTAAAGGTTTTATGAACCTTAAAATGTTAAATGTCCGCTGGAGGAGTTGACTTTTGATGTTGTGAACTTTCCCTTGACAGGCTGTTATGCCCACCATGAAGAGGTAAAGTACTTAAAGGAGATTAACACTTCTGCCTGAGAATACAACAGAACTATACTATACGATACTATACTATACTATACTATACTATACTATACTATACTATACTATACTATACTATACTATACTATACTGTAAGAAGACTAACATTGCTAGCCTGAGAGTATAACCGAACTAGCCTGGTTCCAGATCCATTTTATCCTTGTTCTAGATCAATTTTATCCTTGTTCTAGATCCATTTTATCCTGGTTCTATATCCATTTTATCCTGGTTCCAGATCCATTTTATCCTGGTTCTAGATCCATTTTATCCTGGTTCCAGATCCATTTTATCCTGGTTCTATATCCATTTCAGCCTGGTTCCAGATCCATTTTATCCTGGTTCTAGATCCATTTCAGCCTGGTTCCAGATCCATTTTATCCTGGTTCCAGATCTGTTGGTTCTCTTGCCAACACGCTTGATCCATTTGTGTTATCTTGTTGCGTGACCATGACCATAGGAGTTGGCAAGGCACACAGATATCTGGGACCAGGCTATAACAAATCTATGATAAGTGTTTGTTTACAACTGCATGGTAGTGAGTCTGGTTAATAACAGTGTAATGGTGTGATTTGCTGTGAACCGTTTAACAGCCTGATTAGGAGTGTTTCATGAGGATAATATATCAGCTTATGTTTGTCGTCAACACTCATTCTGAAACCAAAATAGCTTCCGATCCTAATTAGCCAACTAATTCAAACTAATTTAAACTAAGCAGTATAATGAATGTGTTTGATGTTGAATAGGGTTTGTTGACATAGTTTATGTTTTGAATAGCATGATGACGCATGATGCTACATCCAATGTTCATTTTCAGTGTCGTTTTAGGTGGGCTCTGTTCAGAAGGTTGCGACGTTACAAAACATTCGGATAGAAAACAATTTTGTAGAACAGGTATGATTTTTCGTGGTGTAGAATCGGGCATCTTGTCAGCTCTATTCATTCCATTTCTATATGCAACGTTCTGAACGTTTCACCTCACTGAATACAGGTCTGTTTGTCCAATCAGAATGGAGAAGTTTGCTGACAGGTGTTTTGTTTGTCCAATCACAATCAAGGAGTTTGCTGACTTGGTTGCGTTTTGTCCATTCAGAATCAAGGTTTTTGCTGATTGATGTTTTGTTTTCCTAATCAGAATTGAGGAATTTGCGAAGGAGAAGCCTGACCTGACTCTGGTGACCCCTCTGGAGTTTGACATGCCCCTCGCTGACCTGTCAGACGTCAAGACCATGATGGACTCCATCAACATCGTACCAGGTCTGATCAATCAATCAACCCATCCTTCCATACACCCACCCACCCATCCATTCATCCATCCACCACAGGAGGTTGGTGGCATCTTAATTGGGGAGGACGGGCTCGTGGTAATGACTGGAGAGGAATTGGTGGAATGGTATCAAATACATCAAACACATGGTTTCTATTCCATTCTCTCCGTTCCAGACGTTATTAAGAGCCGTCCTCCCCTCAGCAGTCTCCACTGCCATCCATCCATTCGTCCATTCATCCATTCATTCGTCCGTCCATTCGTTCATCCATCCATCCATTCATCCATTCATCCATCCATTCATCCATTCGTCCATTCATCCGTCCATTCGTTCATCCATCCATCCGTCCATTCGTTCATCCAGCCATCCATTCATCCATCTATTCACCCATCCATCCATCCATTCACCCATCCATTCATCCATCCATCTATTCACCCATCCATCCACCAACATTTTTATTTTCGTTTTTTACATCCCCCTCTGATCACATAATTCTATTCTTAAAACCGGTTTATTCAGAATAACGTAGGACATTTAATGTACAGACATTTCCATCCCATGATTTTTGGCCTCTTATAAACAAACTTGCGGTCGTGATTGGGAGTCCCATAGGGCGGCGCACAATCGGCCCAGTGTCGCCCGGGTTTGGCCGGGGTAGGCCGTCATTGTAAATAAGAATTAGTTCTTAACTGACTTTCCTCGTTAAATAAAGGTTAAATATTATTATTACATATATTTTTTTCAATGCAATTAGATTTAGGCCATGGATGGGCAACTGGTCAATTTACAAAGTCTAAAATAAAAAACATAATTGTTTTATATTTTGGGTGGGGGAGTCAAACATTTCTCTCCATCCTATGCCAAAATATCTAGAATTGCAGGAAATAAGGTGTAAAACTGCAAATGTTTCTCTTCGCTCGATGGCAATATGAGTAGAATTGCATGAAATGTGTTATACATTTGCAAAATCTTCTCCCCGCCCCATGGCAAAATGTTTCGATTTACAGGAACTTTACACTAAAACGTTTTCTCTCCGTTGTCAAGAGAGGGGGGGGGGGGCGCTAAAATGTTTTTCTGGCAAGGTGGGGGTATGGATGTGGATACGCAGACCTGCGAGCCACTGCAGGCCCCCCATGATTACATTTAAGTCATTTAGCAGACGCTCTTATGAGTTCAGATTTTTTTGTGTGGCCCCCACCCCCATCAAAGTTGCCCATCCCTGATTTTAGACCAAGAGTATGAGCTTGGAACAGAGTAGAGCAGAGCCCCAGAGAAATCCTTCCAGTCTCCAAACTCTACCTTTTAGATAAATGGAGGTTTGCTAGGGGAGTTTGGTTGCTTAGAAACAAATGACTTTGATGCAAAAGTGATTTCATTTCTCTGAGTATTTAATTACATTGGGCCACTGGAGTGACGAGTCAGGCACTTTTGAATGATGCTTTCATTCTGCTGAAGTTTGACTGAGTCAATGAATGTGTCCCAAATGGTACCCTATTCCCCATATAGAACACTACGTTGGACCAGAGCCTATTTGTCAAAAGCAGTGCACTACATAGGGAATACAGACAATCTTCATGCTGCTTCTGTAGTTAATGATTGTAGAGGCTGGCTGTGACGTCAGTCTGTCTTGAAGAGAGATTATATACTGTTGACCAGGGCCCTGTTCCCTATATACTGTTGACCAGGGCCCTGTTCCCTATATAGTGTTGACCAGGGCCCTGTTCCCTATATAGTGTTGACCAGGGCCCTGTTCCCCCTATAGTGTTGACCAGATTTGATTTGATTTAGAGTTGACCAGGGCCCTGTTCCCTATATACTGTTGACCAGGGCCCTGTTCCCTATATACTGTTGACCAGGGCCCTGTTCCCTATATAGTGTTGACCAGGGCCCTGTTCCCTGTTCCCTATATAGTGTTGACCAGGATCCTGGTTCCCTATATAGTGTTGACCAGGGCCCTGGTTCCCTATATAGTGTTGACCAGGGCCCTGTTCCCTATGTAGTGTTGACCAGATTTGATTTGATTTAGAGTTGACCAGGGCCCTGTTCCCTATATAGTGTTGACCAGGGCCCTGTTCCCCCTATAGTGTTGACCAGGGCCATGTTCCCTATATAGTGTTGACCAGGGCCCTGTTCCCTATATAGTGTTGACCAGGGCCCTGTTCCCTATATAGTGTTGACCAGGGCCCTGTTCCCTATATGTTCCCCTGTTCCCTATATAGTGTTGACCAGGGCCCTGTTCCCTGTATAGTGTTGACCAGGGCCCTGTTCCCTGTATAGTGTTGACCAGGGCCCTGTTCCCTGTATAGTGTTGACCAGGGCCCTGTTCCCTGTATAGTGTTGACCAGGGCCCTGTTCCCTGTATAGTGTTGACCAGGGCCCTGTTCCCTGTTCCCTGTATAGTGTTGACCAGGGCCCTGTTCCCCCTGTTCCCTGTATAGTGTTGACCAGGGCCCTGTTCCCTGTATAGTGTTGACCAGGGCCCTGTTCCCTGTATAGTGTTGACCAGGGCCCTGTTCCCTGTATAGTGTTGACCAGGGCCCTGTTCCCTGTATAGTGTTGACCAGGGCCCTGTTCCCTGTATAGTGTTGACCAGGGCCCTGTTCCCTGTATAGTGTTGACCAGGGCCCTGTTCCCTGTATAGTGTTGACCAGGGCCCTGTTCCCTGTATAGTGTTGACCAGGGCCCTTAAGGATCTAGTCCAAGGTACTGCACTACAGTAGGGTGTCATTAGAACCGGTCTGTGACGTGTGTCTTTCTTTGATTCACGTGGTGACTCACCTCAGACAGCTTTGTTTTGTTTCTCAGAAACTCTGATTCCACAGAAGGACACACATTTGAGAGAAGTTTCAAAATGTTTAAAAATCCTGTAATAAAATAGTCTTCAAAGTATTTGTGTTTCAAATTGTCTGTGGGGGAGAGGCAGAGTGGCAATCAATGACATAGAGACGTAGTTTTATGTCACAGTCACTTAGAAAAAGTGTCAAGACCATTTAATAAACCATCAATGCAGTACAAACTAATTCACATAAAGCTTTTCCTCTCTCTCTGTAATGGTTCTGGTTCTTAACATGATATCATGTGTTTGTTGTGTCATTCCAGCCCCATCTGCCCCGGTCATCAACCCCCAGGTGTCTAACTCGGCCACGAGGACGTCTCTGCGTGTGTGCTGGAGCCTGTTCTCAGACGACTCTGTGGAATACTACGAGCTCTACTACAGACCTGTCCTGGAGGACACGCCGGCTGTAGACAGCATCAAGGGGCCTGACGGTAGCTACTAGTACAACCACCACCAGTACAACTTAGAATCAGGATGTAGAATCAGGACAGAGAATCAGAACGTAGAATCAGAATGTAGAATCAGAATGTAGAATTAGAATGTAGAATCAGAACATAGAATCAGAACATAGAATTAGAATGTAGAATCAGGACAGAGAATCAGAATGTAGAATCAGGACAGAGAATCAGAACGTAGAATTAGAATGTAGAATCAGAACATAGAATCAGAATGTAGAATCAGGACAGAGAATCAGGACATAGAATCAGGACATAGAATATGAATATAGATTCAGAACATAACATAGAATATGAATATAGATTCAGAACATAATATAGAATATGAATATAGATTCAGAACATAACATAGAATATGAATATAGATTCAGAACATAATATAGAATATGAATATAGATTCAGAACATAACATAGAATCAGAACATAGAATATGAATATAGATTCAGAACATAACATAGAATATGAATATAGATTCAGAACAAAGACAGACATTCCAGTTGAATATTGCATGACATTATGGACCAACACAGAGATAATATATTGGGTGTACTATTTGGAATGTGCAATCTCTCTCTAAGAGGGTAAATTTAATCTAATTGAATCAACTATTCCCCTATGAGGGAGACTATGGTTACTTTAATTAAAACCAACAGGTATAAGGCTTTAATAAGGCTTTATAATGCATTGTTGTAATGTTGTAAATGATTGAAGTGAGTTTCTCTCCTCCTCAGTGTCTAATGTGAAGGTTAAGGAAACCCACTGTAGTGTAGGAGAGCTGCTGCCTAACGTGCAGTATGAGTTCTGGGTCACAGCTACCAATACGACAGGCATCAGCCTTGCCAGTGAGAAGGCTGTCTACGTGACAGGTAAAACCCTGGACCTGTTACAGGGAACACCACTTTCAAACTGACTAACAGTGGCTTTCAATAGGAATGTGTCAGTGGAAGGCACAACTGAATACAATGGGCTGCACTATGCTCTCTCACCTCTTTTTCCTCTCTCTCTCTCTCTCTCTCTCCCTCCCTACCTCTTTAATCCCCCTGTATCTCCCTCTCTCTCTCTCTCTCTCTCTCTCTGTCTCTGTCTCTCTCTCTCCCTACCTCTTTAATCCCACTGTATCTCCCTCTCTCTCGCTCCCTCTTCTCCTCCCCCTCCAGTCCCATCTCCACCAGTCATCAGACAGAGGGAGTGTAGCAGTTGTCCGGAAGCCGCTCTGATTCGCTGGGAGTCAGGAAACACCAACCCAGTCGACTCCTACACCGTAGAGCTGATTGAGACAGGCACTGATGGACAGAGTGGGGTCACTGAGTAAGAATTAACGCACATGCACTCTCACACCCCCACACACATGCACTCTCACACCCCCACACTCTCACACCCCCGCACACATACACACTCACACCCCCACACACACACACACTCACACCCCCACACACATGCACTCTCACACCCCCACACACATACACTCACACCCCCGCACACATGCACTCTCACACCCCCACACACACTCACACCCCCACACACATACACCCCCACACACATACACTCACACCCCCACACATGCACTCTCACACCCCCACACACATACACACTCACACACATGCACTCTCACACCCCCACACACATGCACCCCCCCCCACACACATGCACTCTGCACACACCCCCACACACACTCACACCCCCCACACACATGCACTCTCACACCCCCACACACATGCACTCTCACACCCCCACACACATACACTCACACATAAACACACACACAGAAGTTTCAATATAAGATGCACATTTGAATTCACTTCCTATATTGACTAAACTGAAAAAAGTTTACATAAATTCTACTCCCCATTGGCTCTCTCTGCAGGTCTGTAATGTGATTGGTTCTCCCTGCAGGTCTGTAATGTGATTGGTTCTCCCTGCAGGTCATTAATGTGATTGGTTCTCCCTGCAGGTCTGTAGTGATTGGTTCTCCCTGCAGGTCTGTAATGTGATTGGTTCTCCCTGCAGGTCTGTAATGTGATTGGTTCTCCCTGAAGGTCCATCGTGGCTGTTCCTACCTGTGAGAGTCTGTAATGTGATTGGTTCTCCCTGCAGGTCCATCGTGGCTGTTCCTACCTGTGAGAGTCTGTAATGTGATTGGTTCTCCCTGCAGGTCTGTAATGTGATTGGTTCTCCCTGCAGGTCTGTAATGTGATTGGTTCTCCCTGCAGGTCTGTAATGTGATTGGTTCTCCCTGAAGGTCCATCGTGGCTGTTCCTACCTGTGAGAGTCTGTAATGTGATTGGTTCTCCCTGCAGGTCCATCGTGGCTGTTCCTACCTGTGAGAGTCTGATCCAGCTGGAGTCAGGAAGACAGTACCTCATCTACGTCAGAGCTGTCAACATCGGAGGACCCAGTGACAGGAGCCAGGCTTTTACTGTCTCTACTACAGGTGAGAGGAGAGACCCCCATGTCCTGATACTGTAGTATGTTTAGTTCAGTGTTTTACTGTCTCTACTACAGGTGAGAGGAGAGACCCCCATGTCCTGATACTGTAGTATGTTTAGTTCAGTGTTTTACTGTCTCTACTACAGGTGAGAGGAGAGACCCCCATGTCCTGATACTGTAGTATGTTTAGTTCAGTGTTTTACTGTCTCTACTACAGGTGAGAGGAGAGACCCCCATGTCCTGATACTGTAGTATGTTTAGTTCAGTGTTTTACTGTCTCTACTACAGGTGAGAGGAGAGACCATGTCCTGATACTGTAGTATGTTTAGTTCAGTGTTTTACTGTCTCTACTACAGGTGAGAGGAGAGACCATGTCCTGATAGTGTAGTATGTTTAGTTCAGTGTTTTACTGTCTCTACTACAGGTGAGAGGAGAGACCATGTCCTGATAGTGTAGTATGTTTAGTGTTTTACTGTCTCTACTACAGGTGAGAGGAGAGACCCCCATGTCCTGATACTGTAGTATGTTTAGTTCAGTGTTTTACTGTCTCTACTACAGGTGAGAGGAGAGACCATGTCCTGATAGTGTAGTATGTTTAGTTCAGTGTTTTACTGTCTCTACTACAGGTGAGAGGAGAGACCCCCATGTCCTGATACTGTAGTATGTTTAGTGTTTTACTGTCTCTACTACAGGTGAGAGGAGAGACCCCCATGTCCTGATACTGTAGTATGTTTAGTTCAGTGTTTTACTGTCTCTACTACAGGTGAGAGGAGAGACCATGTCCTGATAGTGTAGTATGTTTAGTGTTTTACTGTCTCTACTACAGGTGAGAGGAGAGACCATGTCCTGATACTGTAGTATGTTTAGTTCAGTGTTTTACTGTCTCTACTACAGGTGAGAGGAGAGACCATGTCCTGATACTGTAGTATGTTTAGTTCAGTGTTTTACTGTCTCTACTACAGGTGAGAGGAGAGACCATGTCCTGATACTGTAGTATGTTTAGTTCAGTGTTTTACTGTCTCTACTACAGGTGAGAGGAGAGACCATGTCCTGATACTGTAGTATGTTTAGTTCAGTGTTTTACTGTCTCTACTACAGGTGAGAGGAGAGACCCCCATGTCCTGATACTGTAGTATGTTTAGTGTTTTACTGTCTCTACTACAGGTGAGAGGAGAGACCATGTCCTGATACTGTAGTATGTTTAGTGTTTTACTGTCTCTACTACAGGTGAGAGGAGAGACCCCCATGTCCTGATACTGTAGTATGTTTAGTGTTTTACTGTCTCTACTACAGGTGAGAGGAGAGACCCCCATGTCCTGATAGTGTAGTATGTTTAGTTCAGTGTTTTACTGTCTCTACTACAGGTGAGAGGAGAGACCATGTCCTGATAGTGTAGTATGTTTAGTTCAGTGTTTTACTGTCTCTACTACAGGTGAGAGGAGAGACCCCCATGTCCTGATACTGTAGTATGTTTAGTGTTTTACTGTCTCTACTACAGGTGAGAGGAGAGACCCCCATGTCGTGATACTGTAGTATGTTTAGTTCAGTGTTTTACTGTCTCTACTACAGGTGAGAGGAGAGACCCCCATGTCCTGATACTGTAGTATGTTTAGTTCAGTGTTTTACTGTCTCTACTACAGGTGAGAGGAGAGACCATGTCCTGATACTGTAGTATGTTTAGTTCAGTGTTTTACTGTCTCTACTACAGGTGAGAGGAGAGACCATGTCCTGATACTGTAGTATGTTTAGTTCAGTGTTTTACTGTCTCTACTACAGGTGAGAGGAGAGACCCCCATGTCCTGATACTGTAGTATGTTTAGTTCAGTGTTTTACTGTCTCTACTACAGGTGAGAGGAGAGACCATGTCCTGATACTGTAGTATGTTTAGTTGATGTTGTTCACTGTCAAATATTATTCTGTCTCATAGCACCTTTATAGGTGAGGTTGTTACTGTGTGTTTTATAGTTGTCAAGGCCAGACAGTGAGGTTGTTACTGTGTGTTTTATAGTTGTCGAGGCCAGACAGTGAGGTTGTTACTGTGTGTTTTATAGTTGTCGAGGCCAGACAGTGAGGTTGTTACTGTGTGTGTGTTTTATAGTTGTCGAGGCCAGACAGTGAGGTTGTTACTGTGTGTGTGTTTTATAGTTGTCGAGGCCAGACAGTGAGGTTGTTACTGTGTGTTTTATAGTTGTCGAGGCCAGACAGTGAGGTTGTTACTGTGTGTTTTATAGTTGTCGAGGCCAGACAGTGAGGTTGTTACTGTGTGTTTTATAGTTGTCGAGGCCAGACAGTGAGGTTGTTACTGTGTGTTTTATAGTTGTCGAGGCCAGACAGTGAGGTTGTTACTGTGTTGTTTATAGTTGTCGAGGCCAGACAGTGAGGTTGTTACTGTGTGTTTTATAGTTGTCGAGGCCAGACAGTGAGGTTGTTACTGTGTGTTTTATAGTTGTCGAGGCCAGACAGTGAGGTTGTTACTGTGTGTTTTATAGTTGTCGAGGCCAGACAGTGAGGTTGTTACTGTGTTGTTTATAGTTGTCGAGACCAGACAGTGAGGTTGTTACTGTGTGTGTGTTTTATAGTTGTCGAGGCCAGACAGTGAGGTTGTTACTGTGTGTTTTATAGTTGTCAAGGCCAGACAGTAGGGTTGTTACTGTGTGTGTTTTATAGTTGTCAAGGCCAGACAGTGAGGTTGTTACTGTGTGTTTTATAGTTGTCAAGGCCAGACAGTGAGGTTGTTACTGTGTGTTTTATAGTTGTCAAGGCCAGACAGTGAGGTTGTTACTGTGTGTTTTATAGTTGTCGAGGCCAGACAGTGAGGTTGTTACTGTGTGTTTTATAGTTGTCAAGGCCAGACAGTGAGGTTGTTACTGTGTGTGTAGGAACCATCTTCCACCTGCTGCAGGACACAGCCCACCCCTGTCTGTCCATCTCTGAGGACGGCTTCTCCATGTTCTACGGAGACGAGGAGCTCCCGCTCTCCGCCATGACCTTCGATGACAACACCTTCGCCAGGTAGACAAACCAACCAGGTTTACACCTTCGCCAGGTAGACAAACCAACCAGGTAGACAAACCAACCAGGTTTACACCTTCGCCAGGTAGACAAACCAACCAGGTTTACACCTTCGCCAGGTAGACAAACCAACCAGGTTTACACCTTCGCCAGGTAGACAAACCAACCAGGTAGACAAACCAACCAGGTTTACACCTTCGCCAGGTAGACAAACCAACCAGGTTTACACCTTCGCCAGGTAGACAAACCAACCAGGTTTACACCTTCGCCAGGTAGACAAACCAACCAGGTTTACACCTTCGCCAGGTAGACAAACCAACCAGGTTTACACCTTCGCCAGGTAGACAAACCAACCAGGTTTACACCTTCGCCAGGTAGACAAACCAACCAGGTTTACACCTTCGCCAGGTAGACAAACCAACCAGGTTTACACCTTCGCCAGGTAGACAAACCAACCAGGTTTACACCTTCGCCAGGTAGACAAACCAACCAGGTTTACACCTTCGCCAGGTAGACAAACCAACCAGGTTTACACCTTCGCCAGGTAGACAAACCAACCAGGTTTACACCTTCGCCAGGTAGACAAACCAACCAGGTTTACACCTTCGCCAGGTAGACAAACCAACCAGGTTTACACCTTCGCCAGGTAGACAAACCAACCAGGTTTACACCTTCGCCAGGTAGACAAACCAACCAGGTTTACACCTTCGCCAGGTAGACAAACCAACCAGGTTTACACCTTCGCCAGGTAGACAAACCAACCAGGTTTACACCTTCGCCAGGTAGACAAACCAACCAGGTAGACAAACCAACCAGGTTTACACCTTCGCCAGGTAGACAAACCAACCAGGTAGACAAACCAACCAGGGTTACACCTTCGCCAGGTAGACAAACCAACCAGGTTTACACCTTCGCCAGGTAGACAAACCAACCAGGTTTACACCTTCGCCAGGTAGACAAACCAACCAGGTTTACACCTTCGCCAGGTAGACAAACCAACCAGGTTTACACCTTCGCCAGGTAGACAAACCAACCAGGTTTACACCTTCGCCAGGTAGACAAACCAACCAGGTTTACACCTTCGCCAGGTAGACAAACCAACCAGGTTTACACCCAACCAGGTTTACACCTTCGCCAGGTAGACAAACCAACCAGGTTTACACCTTCGCCAGGTAGACAAACCAACCAGGTTTACACCTTCGCCAGGTAGACAAACCAACCAGGTTTACACCTTCGCCAGGTAGACAAACCAACCAGGTTTACACCTTCGCCAGGTAGACAAACCAACCAGGTTTACACCTTCGCCAGGTAGACAAACCAACCAGGTAGACAAACCAACCAGGTTTACACCTTCGCCAGGTAGACAAACCAACCAGGTTTACACCTTCGCCAGGTAGACAAACCAACCAGGTTTACACCTTCGCCAGGTAGACAAACCAACCAGGTTTACACCTTCGCCAGGTAGACAAACCAACCAGGTTTACACCTTCGCCAGGTAGACAAACCAACCAGGTTTACACCTTCGCCAGGTAGACAAACCAACCAGGTTTACACCTTCGCCAGGTAGACAAACCAACCAGGTTTACACCTTCGCCAGGTAGACAAACCAACCAGGTTTACAAGACAAACAACCAGGTTTACACCTTCGCCAGGTAGACAAACCAACCAGGTTTACACCTTCGCCAGGTAGACAAACCAACCAGGTTTACACCTTCGCCAGGTAGACAAACCAACCAGGTTTACACCTTCGCCAGGTAGACAAACCAACCAGGTTTACACCTGCTGAACACCTCAGCTAATATAGATCTGTTAATGACATGGAGATTTACTGTAGCTTTCAAAATGAAAGATCTGAAAATGTGAGTGTACTCATCCCGTGATAGTGTGGTGTGTGTACTGTGTGTGTGTAGATTTGTGTTGTGTGTAGCTGTGTCTCCTCCCTCTGATAGTGTATATTGTATGCATGTGTGTTTGGTCCAGGTGTGTACTGTGTAGCTGTCTCTCCTCCCTCTGATAGTGTGTATTGTATGTGTGTGTGTTTGGTCCAGGTGTGTAGCTGTGTCTCCTCCCTCTGATAGTGTGTATTGTATGTGTGTGTGTTTGGTCCAGGTGTGTGTACTGTGTAGGTGTGTCGCTGTGTCTCCTCCCTCTGATAGTGTGTATTGTATGTGTGTGTGTTTGGTCCAGGTGTGTGTACTGTGTAGGTGTGTCGCTGTGTCTCCTCCCTCTGATAGTGTGTATTGTATGTGTGTATGTTTGGTCCAGGTGTGTGTACTGTGTAGGTGTGTGTAGGTGTCTCCTCCCTCTTATAGTGTGTATTGTATGCGTGTGTGTACTATGTAGGTGTGTGTCGCTGTGTCTCCTCCCTCTGATAGTGTGTATTGTATGCGTGTGTGTACTATGTAGGTGTGTGTCGCTGTGTCTCCTCCCTCTGATAGTGTGTATTGTATGCATGTGTGTTTGGTCCAGGTGTGTAGCTGTGTCTCCTCCCTCTGATAGTGTGTATTGTATGCGTGTGTGTACTATGTAGGTGTGTGTCGCTGTGTCTCCTCCCTCTGATAGTGTGTATTGTATGCGTGTGTGTTTGGTCCAGGTGTGTAGCTGTGTCTCCTCCCTCTGATAGTGTATATTGTATGCGTGTGTGTTTGGTCCAGGTGTGTAGCTGTGTCTCCTCCCAATGATAGTGTGTATTGTATGTGTGTGTTTGGTCCAGGTGTGTCGCTGTGTCTCCTCCCTCTGATAGTGTGTATTGTATGCGTGTGTGTTTGGTCCAGGTGTGTAGCTGTGTTAGGGGACCTGATCCCTGTGAGAGGCAGACATTACTGGGAGGTGGAACTGGACGAGGACACAGAGTACAGGATTGGAGTGGCCTATGAAGATACTCAGAGAAACTCCTACCTGGGAGGAACAAATACATCCTGGTGCATGAGACATGTCCTCACCCCATCCAGGTGAGAAACCCTAACCTTTAACCCCTAACCTATCACAAAATACATCCTGGTGCATGAGACATGTCCTCACCCCATCCAGGTGAGAAACCCTAACCTTTAACCCCTAACCTATCACAAATTATTACCTGGGAGGAGCCAACACATCCTGGTGCATGGTCCCTAACCCCAGCTTAATGTCCACATCCCTGTTCAACCCTAAACTCAACCCGTCCAGGTGAGAAACCCTAACCTTTAACCCCTAACCTATCACAAATTATTACCTGGGAGGGGAGCCAACACATCCTGGTGCATGGTCCCTAACCCCAGCTTAATGTCCACATCCCTGTTCAACCCTAAACTCAACCCGTCCAGGTGAGAAACCCTAACCTTTAACCCCTAACCTATCACAAATTATTACCTGGGAGGAGCCAACACATCCTGGTGCATGGTCCCTAACCCCAGCTTAATGTCCACATCCCTGTTCAACCCTAAACTCAACCCGTCCAGGTGAGAAACCCTAACCTTTAACCCCTAACCTATCACAAATTATTACCTGGGAGGAGCCAACACATCCTGGTGCATGGTCCCTAACCCCAGCTTAATGTCCACATCCCTGTTCAACCCTAAACTCAACCCGTCCAGGTGAGAAACCCTAACCTTTAACCCCTAACCTATCACAAATTATTACCTGGGAGGAGCCAACACATCCTGGTGCATGGTCCCTAACCCCAGCTTAATGTCCACATCCCTGTTCAACCCTAAACTCAACCCGTCCAGGTGAGAAACCCTAACCTAACTGCTTTGACAGGTTACACAAGCGATTCTCAACCTGTTGTAATTTGTATACCTTTATTTAACCAGGAAGGCCAGTTGAGAACAAGTTCTCATTCACAACTGAGACATGGCCAAGATAAAGCAAAGCAGTGCGACACAAACAACAACACAGAGTTACACATGGAATAGACAAACATACAGTCAATAATACAATAGAAATGTCTATATACAGTGTGTGCAAATGAGGTAAGTGTAGGGAGGTAAGGCAATACAATAGGCCGTAGTGGCGAAGTAATTACAATTTAGCAATTAAACACTGGAGTGATAGATGATCAGAATGTGTAGAGATACTGGGGTGCAAAGGACCAAAAAAACAATATGGGGATGAGGTTGTTGGGTGGGCTATTTACAGATGGGCTATTTACAGGTGAAATGATCTGTAAGCTGATCTGACAGCTGGTGCTTAAAGTTAGAGAGGGAGATATGAGTCTCCAGCTTCAGTGATTTTTGAAATTCGTTCCAGTCATTGACAGCAGAGAACTGGAAGGAAAGGTGACCAAGGGGGAATTGGCTTTGGGGATGACCAGTGAGATATATCTGCTGGAGCGCGTGCTACGGGTGGGTGCTGCTATGGTGACTAGTGAGCTGAGATAAGGCGGGGCTTTACCTAGCAAAGACTTATAGATGACCTGGAGCCAGTGGGTTTGGCGACGAATATGAAGTGAGGGCCAGCCAACGAGAGCATACAGGTTGCAGTGGTGGGTAGTATATGGGGCTTTGGTGACAAAACGGATGGCACTGTGATAGACTGCATCCAATTTGCTGAGTAGAGTGTTGGAGGCTATTTTGTAAATGACATCGCCGAAGTCGAGGATCGGTAGGACGGTCAGTTTTACGATGATTTGTTTTAGCCCCCACAATCCCATCTGAATGACCAGAGGAGAAGTTGATAGTTGAATCCGGCGTGTGAGTTCTGGTTTGAAACACAAGTCTGCACAGACTGAGGCCCCCAACACACTACAATCACAACAAGAAAAAGGGAACATTTTGAGTCCTCAAACAGGGCCTTTCAGCTGACTCCTGGACAGACTGGGAGTTGGTAAACACCGTTCTAGAGGGCTGACTACTGGACAGACTGGGAGTTGGTAAACACCGTTCTAGAGGGCTGACTACTGGACAGACTGGGAGTTGGTAAACACCGTTCTAGAGGGCTGACTACTGGACAGACTGGGAGTTGGTAAACTGACTACTGGACAGACTGGGAGTTGGTAAACACCGTTCTAGAGGGCTGACTACTGGACAGACTGGGAGTTGGTAAACTCCGTTCTAGAGGGCTGACTACTGGACAGACTGGGAGTTGGTAAACACCGTTCTAGAGGGCTGACTACTGGTCAGACTGGGAGTTGGTAAAACACTGTTCTACAGGCTGAGGGCTGACTCCTGGCGGTGTTTTAAATTCAGCTGACTCACCACTACCACTGCATGGCTTCCCAGAGGGTCCACCATTACCACACACGGTCTGAAAAGTAGGCCAGCCAAGGATATTTTTGTCGTTAAAATATCTCTCCTCTTCCTTAAGCGCTTGGCTCGCTTCTTCTCACATTTCGCCTCCTAAACCTTTTCTGAGGCAGAAGTGACAAGTCAAGTTGTTTTTTTATTGCTGTGAAAAAGCCCATAGAATACCGTTACCTTATAGCTGCTGTTGCCATAGCAACTCTACTATTCCTGGCACTAAACAGGACTGAGGAACTGTCTCTTTACTAGGAGATCATTCACTGAGACATCTCAACATGAAACACCACCACCTCAAAGTCTGTTTGAGAGAGAGAAGGAAGGGAGAGAGAGAGAGAGCACCTACTGCCTACGCAGAACCAATACAATACAGCAATACACACTTCTCATATTCCCTGCTAATCCTCTCTTTGGCAGTAAAAGGGTTTTATTTGGCCCAGTGACAGTTTTGGGTTGAGGGTGTACATACTGTCTCCCCATGGTACTGTTAGTTTAAGATACCGTGTTGGGTTGAGGATGTACTGTCTCCCCATGGTACTGTTAGTTTAAGATACCGTGTTGGGTTGAGGGTGTACATACTGTCTCCCCATGGTACTGTTAGTTTAAGATACCGTGTTGGGTTGAGGATGTACTGTCTCCCCATGGTACTGTTAGTTTAAGATACCGTGTTGGGTTGAGGATGTACTGTCTCCCCATGGTACTGTTAGTTTAAGATACCGTGTTGGGTTGAGGATGTACTGTCTCCCCATGGTACTGTTAGTTTAAGATACCGTGTTGGGTTGAGGATGTACTGTCTCCCCATGGTACTGTTAGTTTAAGATACCGTGTTGGGTTGAGGATGTACATACTGTCTCCCCATGGTACTGTTAGTTTAAGATACCGTGTTGGGTTGAGGATGTACTGTCTCCCCATGGTACTGTTAAAGATACCGTGTTGGGTTGAGGATGTACTGTCTCCCCATGGTACTGTTAGTTTAAGATACAGCTAAAACACCATTTGATTCCTGCATCAAGGGTCATGTAGTAATTTACTGTGACATTATTGGTCCGGGTTTCATAACGTTGATCTGGGACCAGGAAGCCTAAGGGTTTGTTTCCCTGACAGAGATGAAGACTAGGCCTGGACTAAAAGGTTATGTTCAAGGGAGATTCTCAATTGGTAATGATGTTTTGTCCGGGACTGGTCTAATCTGTATCCGGGAAAACCATCAACTGTATGTCGCTATAAAGCGTCTGCTGAAAATGATTGTATCATTACTTATGGTTGTATTATCACAACACACACACACACCATGTCTGTAGGCTACATGTTATGAATGAGTTAAGTGTAAGTCACATAACATTGTATGGTCTTAATGACATCGGTCTCCCCCTTCCTCCCCTCTCTTCCATTCCATCTCCATCCAGACGCAAGTACGACTTCCTGTCACATTCTTCTTCTTCTATATCCTGTACACTCAGTGGCCAGTTTATTAGGTACCACCCATCTCGTACCAGTGTAACGGATGTGAAACGGCTAGCTTAGTTAGCGGTGTGCGCTAAATAGCGTTTCAATCGGTTACGTCACTTGCTCCGAGACCTTGAAGTAGTAGTTCCCCTTGCTCTGCAAGGGCCGCGGCTTTTGTGGAGCGATGGGTAACGATGCTTCGTGGGTGACTGTTGTTGATGGTGTGCAGAAGGTCCCTGGTTCGCGCCCGGGTATGGGCGAGGGGACGGTTTAAAATTATACTGTTACACCAGGTCGGACGCTTTGCCTCCAGAACAGTCTGAATTATTCGGGGTGTGGCATTCAATAGTTGCTCAATTGGTACAGAATATGTGTTGCCCACACCAGTACACCACCAGCCTGCTGCTTCGGCCAAATCCTGACTCTGCCATTAGCATGACACAACAGGAATCGGGATTCGTTGGACTAGGCGATGTTTGTCCACTCCTCAACTGTCCTGTGAACACGTGTCCACTGGAGCTGCTGCTTCTGGTGTTGAACTGATAGGAGTGGAACCCGGTGTGGTCTGCTGCAACAGCCCGTCCATGACAAGGACCAACGAGTTGTGTGTTCCGAGATGCCGTTCTTTGTCGTTTGTGGCCCGCCTGTTGGCTTGCACCATTCTTGCCATTCTCCTTCGACCTCTCTCATCAACTGGTTGTTTTCGCTCACTAGACAGCCGCAGCCCAGGAGGCTGTTTCTGAGGTACTGGATCGGCCGTGCCTGGGAACCAACGATCACACCACGCTCAGTCGCATAGGTCACTCGTTTTGCCCATTCTAACGTTGAATCGAACAGTAACAATGCGTCTGCCTGGTTTATATAGCAAGCCACGGCCACGTGACTCACTGTCTGTAGGAGAGAACCATTTGTGAACGTGGTGGTGTACCTAATAAACTGGCCACTGTGTGTATATAGAAGTATGATGTGTAACAAGTCACATAGAACCATCATTTTGTAAATGACATTACTTCCATTCCGTCTCCCCCTCTCCCCCACTCCTCCATTCCGTCTCCCCCACTCCTCCATTCCGTCTCCCTCACTCCTCCATTCTGTCTCCCCCACTCCTCCATTCTGTCTCCCCCTTCCTCCCCTATCCAGACACAAGTATGAGTTCCTCCACAGCGGCTGGAGCCCAGACATCCGGATAACGGTGAACCCTGTGAGGATAGGGCTCAGTCTGAACTATGAGAGAGGGATCCTGTCCTTCTTCAACGTAGAGCTGGAACAACACCTCTACACCTTCTACTGTAGCTTCCAACGCTACGTTCATCCCTGCTTCGCTCTGGACAACCCCGGTGCGCTCACTGTTCTCACTGGGGTAGAGGCACCGGGGTACGTCCACTTGGTCTGAGTTTACCTACCATGATGTACAGGTGTGTCCATGGAAACGTCTTTACCTACCATGATGTACAGGTGTGTCCATGGAAACGTCTTTACCTACCATGATGTACAGGTGTGTCCATGGAAACGTCTTTACCTACCATGATGTACAGGTGTGTCCATGGAAACGTATTTCTGTTGTCTGATTGTTATTCTAACCCTCTGGACAACACTGCATGGTAGAGCACAATTATATTACAAAAACATGTTTATGACCCCTTTGTGTAAGTGAGTTAACAACCATATCTGAATAAAAACCATGTATATCAGTGGTTTAGACCAGGGTTTGATTGACTACCACAACACTGTTACATACTAACATGATGAAACCCTGGACTGGACTTACCAGGACTGGACTAGCACAACACTGTTACATACTAACATGATGAAACCCTGGACTGGACTTACCAGGACTGGACTAGCACAACACTGTTACATACTAACATGATGAAACCCTGGACTGGACTTACCAGGACTGGACTAGCACAACACTGTTACATACTAACATGATGAAACCCTGGACTGGACTACCACAACACTGTTACATACTAACATGATGAAACCCTGGACTGGACTACCACAACACTGTTACATACTAACATGATGAAACCCTGGACTGGACTACCACAACACTGTTACATACTAACATGATGAAACCCAGGACTGGACTACCAGGACTGGACTACCACAACACTGTTACAGACTAACATGCTGAAACCCTGGACTGGACTACCACAACACTGTTACATACTAACATGATGAAACCCTGGACTGGACTACCACAACACTGTTACATACTAACATGATGAAACCCTGGACTGGACTAGCACAACACTGTTACAGACTAACATGATGAAACCCTGGACTGGACTACCACAACACTGTTACAGACTAACATGATGAAACCCTGGACTGGACTACCACAACACTGTTACAGACTAACATGATGAAACCCTGGACTGGACTACCAGGACTGGACTACCACAACACTGTTACAGACTAACATGATGAAACCCTGGACTGGACTAGCACAACACTGTTACAGACTAACATGATGAAACCCTGGACTGGACTAGCACAACACTGTTACAGACTAACATGATGAAACCCTGGACTGGACTAGCACAACACTGTTACAGACTAACATGATGAAACCCTGGACTGGACTACCAGGACTGGACTAACAACACTGTTACAGACTAACATGATGAAACCCTGGACTGGACTTCCAGGACTGGACTAGCACAACACTGTTACAGACTAACATGATGAAACCCTGGACTGGACTCCCAGGACTGGACTACCACAACACTGTTACATACTAACATGATGAAACCCTGGACTGGACTAGCACAACACTGTTACAGACTAACATGATGAAACCCTGGACTGGACTACCAGGACTGGACTACCACAACACTGGACTACATGATGAAACACTAACACTGTTACAGACTAACATGATGAAACCCTGGACTGGACTACCAGGACTGGACTAGCACAACACTGTTACAGACTAACATGATGAAACCCTGGACTGGACTACCAGGACTGGACTAGCACAACACTGTTACAGACTAACATGATGAAACCCTGGACTGGACTACCAGGACTGGACTACCACAACACTGTTACAGACTAACATGATGAAACCCTGGACTGGACTACCAGGACTGGACTAACACAACACTGTTACAGACTAACATGATGAAACCCTGGACTGGACTACCAGGACTGGACTAGCACAACACTGTTACAGACTAACATGATGAAACCCTGGACTGGACTACCAGGACTGGACTACCACAACACTGTTACAGACTAACATGATGAAACCCTGGACTGGACTACCAGGACTGGACTACCAGGACTGGACTACCACAACACTGTTACAGACTAACATGATGAAACCCTGGACTGGACTACCACAACACTGTTACAGACTAACATGATGAAACCCTGGACTGGACTACCAGGACTGGACTACCAGGACTGGACTAACACAACACTGTTACAGACTAACATGAAACAAGATGAATGTTGTTTCCAAATCCATTTATTAATGTATTCCATGGGAACAGATTCACACCATTTTCCATTATACACAATATAACAGTAATAAATCAGTGACTGTGTGTACTGCAGGCTCGGTCGTGGAGGGACAACTACATATGCTTTTTCAGATTTGAAATTAAAACGCTTTAATAATTATAATAACATAAAGTAGCTTTATTTTTGGGGCCGTAGCAATGCGACGCTCTGTCCAATGTCCAGTAGTCGATGACTGTAATAGCAGAGCTAAGCTAGACTTGGGCTGAACACTGCAACCAAGCATCTAAGTGGAATGAGGACACTAGGTTGGGGCTGATAGGATTAGTGAAGGGTAGTGGGCGTATGAGTCTTACTGCTAGGAGTCCTCTCCCTCATCAGAAGAGTCCCCACCGTAGGGTACTAGGCATGAAGGGTTCTCCACTACCTTCGTCTTCTTCACCTCCTGAGGACAATCTGTAGAAAACAACGACAGACAGCAAGAGACAGAGGGACAGAGAGAGAGGGACAGGGAGAGAGGGACAGAGAGAGAGAGGGACAGAGAGAGAGAGAGAGAGGGACAGAGAGAGAGAGGGACAGAGAGAGAGAGGGACAGAGAGAGAGGGGGACAGAGAGAGAGAGGGGGACAGAGAGAGAGGGCAAAACAAGAGGAGCCCAGCCCATGTTTGAGTTGGTTGGATTGATCCACAGCCAGTCAGAGCAGAGGGATCACACAGACACCAGATGAGATAGACCCATGTTAGGTAGCAGCAGGTCCAGGAGACATGTGGAGAGAGAACAAGGGGAAGACAAAAGAACACATACAGGAAGTGACGGTTAGCACGGCTCAGCCAATCACAGAGGAGCTGGAACAGATCGTCTCCATTACTCCACTACTGAGGGGAGAAGAAATCTTTGAAAACACCACTCAACTTCATCATGGTCAAAAAGTCTGCCCATTCAGGCATCAAGTACAGTGAAGTGTGTTCCCAGTAAGAAGCGTACCCTGTGATGCAGGGGCGCTCGGTGGTAGACTGGGTGGGACCTCTGGTACTGCTGTCTCCCTGGGTCTCTTGTGTGCCACAGGGCCGAGGGTTCTGGGTGGTAGACTGGGTGGGACCTCTGGTACTGCTGTCTCCTTGGGTCTCTTGTGTGCCACAGGGCCGAGGGTTCTGGGTGGTAGACTGGGTGGGACCTCTGGTACTGCTGTCTCCCTGGGTCTCTTTCGTGCCACAGGGCCAGGGGCCAGAAACACAGGGAGAGGAGGTGGCATCAACATCCTACAGACAGAGAAAGGAACCAGGTGGAGAAACATCAGAGGCTTCATTTAGGGCTGTGTTCAGTAGGAGCAAAATGTACAAAAACAACCCAAAACTGGTCTGAACGTGTAACAAGAAACAATGGTTCTCTTTTATTCCGTTGTGCCCTTTTGAACACGACCCCAGTGGCTGCAACATCCAGGGCAAAACAAAACCAGCAACCATTGTTAAGAAATTTAGAACAGGAGATCTATGTTGAAACCTTTCAGCTCCTTGTCCCGACTCTTCCTCTCTCTGAGCTGGAGGTAGAGGAGGAGACTTCTCTCTCACCGGGGCCTCAGGTGAGCTGCTGGCAGGCTGAGAGGGAGAGAGACCGGTAGGACTGTTAGCAGAAGACCACTGATCACGGTTTGAATTCCTAAAAACAAAAGAAAACACTTTCTGCACTTAGAGTAACCGCTGAGCTAACACCTCTGGGTTGGGGACAGCCTTTATTGATTTTGCTTTAGCCATGTTATTCAGTTGACAAAAGCCCTTCCCTTGAAAATCATTCTCTCGCATATTTCAGCAGTTTTATCTCAGTCTCACCTGAGAGGCCCGCGCATCCTCAGTCTTTTCCTGAAAGCGCCGCTTAGGACTTCCTGCCCCTGTCTGAGGGGAGCTGGATGACGACAGGTCAGTCTCCGTCTGGTCAGTCTCCGTTGGGTCACTGCAACCAGGGTCCTGAGACACCAAGGTCAAACCCAAACAACAGTTAGTCGAATCCCTGGGGTCATCAATACACCTGGTCAGTCCTGGTGTACAACTTCATCAATACATCTGGTCAGTCCTTATAATGGTGTCCCTCATCAATACATCTGGTTAGTCCTTATAATGGTGTCCCTCATCAATACATCTGGTTTGTCCTTAAAATGGTGTCCCTCATCAATACATCTGGTTAGTTCTTAAAATGGTGTCCCTCATCAATACATCTGGTTAGTCCTTAAAATGGTGTCCCTCATCAATACATCTGGTTAGTTCTTAAAATGGTGTCCCTCATCAATACATCTGGTTAGTTCTTAAAATGGTGTCCCTCATCAATACATCTGGTTAGTTCTTAAAATGGTGTACAACTGAATCTCCTGGCTGCTATTAACTAATGAAATTGATAGACATTTTATAAACTGAAGTCCTGACTTCAATTTTCAGTTGAGAAACATTTTTTTTGTTGGCTTTTTTATGAGTGTCATGGTGATGTCTGTCCGAAACAACTGATCCCTGTCCTGAATCCTATTTGGACAATCCACCCATGTTCCTGTCAATACATACCTGTACTGGTTTCATAGCCACTACGAACTACTAGGCAGAGGTACTGGTTCCCTAGCCACTACGAACTACTAGGCCGAGGTACTGGTTCCCTAGCCACTACGAACTACTAGGCCGAGGTACTGGTTCCCTAGCCACTACGAACTACTAGGCCGAGGTACTGGTTCCCTAGCCACTACGAACTACTAGGCCGAGGTACTGGTTCCCTAGCCACTACGAACTACTAGGCCGAGGTACTGGTTCCCTAGCCACTACGAACTACTAGGCCGAGGTACTGGTTCCCTAGCCACTACGAACTACTAGGCCTAGGTACTGGTTCCCTAGCCACTACGAACTACTAGGCCGAGGTACTGGTTCCCTAGCCACTACGAACTACTAGGCCGAGGTACTGGTTCCCTAGCCACTACGAACTACTAGGCCGAGGTACTGGTTCCCTAGCCACTACAAACTACTAGGCCGAGGTACTGGTTCCCTAGCCACTACAAACTACTAGGCCGAGGTACTGGTTCCCTAGCCACTACAAACTACTAGGCCGAGGTACTGGTTCCCTAGCCACTACGAACTACTAGTTCCCTAGCCACTACGAACTACTAGGCCGAGGTACTGGTTCCCTAGCCACTACGAACTACTAGGCCGAGGTACTGGTTCCCTAGCCACTACGAACTACTAGGCCGAGGTACTGGTTCCCTAGCCACTACGAACTACTAGGCCGAGGTACTGGTTCCCTAGCCACTACGAACTACTAGGCCGAGGTACTGGTTCCCTAGCCACTACGAACTACTAGGCCGAGGTACTGGTTCCCTAGCCACTACGAACTACTAGGCCGAGGTACTGGTTCCCTAGCCACTACGTACTAGGCCTAGTTCCCTAGCCACTACGAACTACTAGGCCGAGGTACTGGTTCCCTAGCCACTACGAACTACTAGGCCGAGGTACTGGTTCCCTAGCCACTACGAACTACTAGGCCGAGGTACTGGTTCCCTAGCCACTACGAACTACTAGGCCGAGGTACTGGTTCCCTAGCCACTACGAACTACTAGGCCGAGGTACTGGTTCCCTAGCCACTACGAACTACTAGGCCGAGGTACTGGTTCCCTAGCCACTACGAACTACTAGGCCGAGGTACTGGTTCCCTAGCCACTACGAACTACTAGGCCGAGGTACTGGTTCCCTAGCCACTACGAACTACTAGGCCGAGGTACTGGTTCCCTAGCCACTACGAACTACTAAGCCGAGGTACTGGTTTCCTAGCCACTACATACCTGTAATAGGCCGAGGTATGGTTTCCTAGCCACTACACACCTGTAATAGGCAGAGGTATGGTTTCATGGCCACTACATACCTGTAATAGGTCGAGGAATGGTTTCCTAGCCACTACATACCTGTAATAGGCCGAGGTATGGTTTCCTAGCCACTACACACCTGTAATAGGCCGAGGTATGGTTTCCTAGCCACTACACACCTGTAATAGGCCGAGGTATGGTTTCCTAGCCACTACATACCTGCAATAGGTATGGGTGTGTCTTCCTGGGACAGACAGGATACTGAACCATAGCCTGAGAAGATGGAGGGTTTGTCGACAGGTTAGATTGACTGGGCTGACCACTAGCAGCACTAGTCCAATAGCCAGAGGGTCCTGGCGGTGTGGGGTAGCTGGTAGAGGCAGCATAGCCCCCAGACAGCCCGTTACACCCTGGGTAACCACTGCTGTACCAGCCCTGGCTAGAGTAAGAGCTATTAGCTGGGTATCCATGAGCTGGGTATGCTGAAAGGGAAGTATAGGAGATCAGGGTTAATGGATGTGATTGGAAGAGATCGTCATTCACAGACAGGGTTGTTGTCTGTCTGACTGTTCTGTTTGTAGTCGTTGTTGTGCCACTAAAGACAGAAAGAGATTCATTTACCACAGTAGCTAGTTGTGTCCGTGGTTTAAGTAAACATAGGAAGTGATTTACGGGAACGGAAACATTCTGGTCATTCTAGAATATTCAAGTCATTTGAGTAGGACATAGAGTTTCCCTGTCCATGTAACCTGGATGGTCAATTCACCTGGTCAGGTAAACTCCCAGGCCTGGCTGGTTATTTCACCTGGTCAGGTAAACTCCCGGGCCTGGCTGGTTATTTCACCTGGTCAGGTAAACTCCCGGGCCTGGCTGGTTATTTCACCTGGTCAGGTAAACTCCCGGGCCTGGCTGGTTATTTCACCTGGTCAGGTAAACTCCCGGGCCTGGCTGGTTATTTCACCTGATCAGGTAAACTCCTGGGCCTGGCTGGTTATTTCACATGTTCAAGAAAACTCCTGGGCCCATATTTATAAAATGTCTTGGAGTAAGAATGCTGAAATGGTTCCCTTCTTGTCCATTGAAATCCCAAATTGATCCTAGATCAGCACTCAGTACTCAAGAGGCTCTTTCTGAAAACGGACCCTGGTTCTATGACTGTGGTATGTTAGTTACTGCGTGTTAGTTCTGGTGTGTCAGAGAGAGAGAGGGGAGACTTACGTTGGGTGGAGCCGGTGGCTGTGTAGATGGACACCATGTGCCTATGTTCAGCTCTCACCTGGACGACAGACACAGGGAACAGGATGTCAACACTGAACTCTTTACAAAAGGGAAGTGAACCGTGTTTAGAGAGTAATAAGCAGAGGAAGAAATCCTGTGGAATAAGTCTCAGACGAGCAAGAATATCAATAACTTTTTGTTTAGAGAGTAATAAGCAGAGGAAGAAATCCTGTGGAATAAGTCTCAGACGAGCAAGAATATCAATAACTTTTTGTTTAGAGAGTAATAAGCAGAGGAAGAAATCCTGTGGAATAAGTCTCAGACAAGCAAGAATATCAATAACTTTTAATCCCACAACATGCATGGTTTTAAAAACAACGCAGAGTGAGTTGTAGAGCATGGTAGAGAATTCAACGGTTAAGTCTGTACTGGTTCAGGATGTGAGTAGGTGCAGAACACCATAGACTCATGTCTAGAGGTCAGGTGGTTCACTCTACTGTTTCCTATAGGAGGTGGGTATCAGTGACAACTACACACTTCAATAGTTTCACCTTCATTAACCTCCATCGTGGGGCGTGTTCATTAGGGCACGCAAACCAATAACATTTTTACACAAAACAAAATGAGTCCCGGTTGTCCCTCGTTTCAGTCAGTTTTCTTCTGTTCGGTGGCTAATGAACACGACCCACTTTAAATATTTATTTATTTAACCTTTATTTGACTAGGCAAGTCAGTAAAGAACTAATTCTTATTTTCAATGACGGCCTAGGAACAGTGGTTTAACTGCCTTGTTCAGGGGCAAAACGACAGATTTGTACCTTGTCAGCTCGGGGATTTGAACTTGCAACCTTCCGGTTACTAGTCCAACGCTCTAACCACTAGGATACCCTGCCGCCCCATTGGAGTCATTTAGCATACGCTCCCATCTACACTGTCTGCTTCCCTTGCTGTGTATCAAATCAAATGTCATTGGTCACACGGTTAGCAGATGTCATTGGTCACACGGTTAGCAGATGTCATTGGTCACACGGTTAGCAGATGTCATTGGTCACACGGTTAGCAGATGTCATTGGCCACACGGTTAGCAGATGTCATTGGCCACACGGTTAGCAGATGTCATTGGCCACACGGTTAGCAGATGTCATTGGCCACACGGTTAGCAGATGTCATTGGCCACACGGTTAGCAGATGTCATTGGCCACACGGTTAGCAGATGTCATTGGCCACACGGTTAGCAGATGTCATTGGCCACACGGTTAGCAGATGTCATTGGCCACACGGTTAGCAGATGTCATTGGCCACACGGTTAGCAGATGTCATTGGCCACACGGTTAGCAGATGTCATTGGTCACACGGTTAGCAGATGTCATTGGTCACACGGTTAGCAGATGTCATTGGTCACACGGTTAGCAGATGTCATTGGTCACGGTTAGCAGATGTCATTGGTCACACGGTTAGCAGATGTCATTGGTCACACGGTTAGCAGATGTCATTGGTCACACGGTTAGCAGATGTCATTGGTCACACGGTTAGCAGATGTCATTGGTCACACGGTTAGCAGATGTCATTGGTCACACGGTTAGCAGATGTCATTGGTCACACGGTTAGCAGATGTTAATGTGAGTGTAGTGAAATGCTTGTGCTTCTAGTTCCGACAGTGCAGTAATAACCAACAAGTCATCTGGGTGGAAACACTGTGCTGACTTACAGTCTCCAACAGGCTCTCTGTGAGTTTCTTGGCAGCTTCCAGCCCCGTGGAGTAGGGATGGCTACAAGACAAGACAACAGTGTTGAAATGGGAAGAAACCGACCGACAACAACCCACCACCACCACGGCAGGGAACAACTACAAGAGGAAATAAACTATTTCAGACTCTACGAGACAAACATATGGTTCACCAAACATACTAGGAGGAGAGAGCAGCAGGACTGGTAGCTCGCCAACGTGTGGTGAGCAGTCTCTTCTGAATGCATACGAGTGAGTTGTAGAGAATTCAACGGTTCAGTCTGTACTGGTTCAGGATGTGAGTAGGTGCAGAACACCATAGACCCATGTCTGGAGGTCAGGTGGTTCACTCTACTGTTTCCTATAGGAGGTGGGTATCAGTGACAACTACACACTTCAATAGTTTCACCTTCTTTAACCTCCAAATAGTTCACATGGATTTTGTACTCATCACAGGTTGGTGTATATTGAGGAGTCCACCCCCCTCTTCATTGAAAATTCTAATATCAGGGTCTGCTGAGCCCTTATAGGCTGAGCCAGGGTCTGCTGAGCCCTTATAGGCTGAGCCAGGGTCTGCTGAGCCCTTATAGGCTGAGCCAGGGTCTGCTGAGCCCTTATAGGCTGAGCCAGGGTCTGCTGAGCCCTTATAAAAGGTGTTTGACCCGGAAGTAAAATCACCGTTACCTGATGTAGACGTAGAGTGGTTCGAAGGACTCCCGTCGTGAGGCCTGCTCTATGTACCCCGAGCCTTTCCCCCTGAGGAACACTCTGGCTCCCGTCTCTGTCTGGATGTGTCCCAGGTACATCCCCGCAGGCCCCTCCACCTTCTCGTTCACATTGAACGAGGGCAGGGACTGGTCCAGACCCACAAAAATCTTGACGTGCACAAAACTCTTGACGGGGAGAGATGACAGTTACATTTGAATAATCCTGGGTCAGGTCAACACATAGTTCCAACCACCACATTACAAACATACTTCATCTTATGGATAACAGGAAGCGGTTAGAGTAGGGAGCTGGTCAATGTCTGAACTGCTAACCTTTTAATCCAACTAAATGACTAGCTAGAGAACAGTGTTGTGAGCAGCAGCAGTAACCGTGGTGTGTCTGTAGACCAGGGTGGTTCTCTCTGCCTTGTTACTCTAGGAGGTGGGTATCAGTGAAGGTCACATGGTCTCAACTGGCCTCACCTTCATTACCTCCAGCTATGGGACATGGGCCAGATTGCAAACTGAAAAACACATTTCCCTGCTGCAATATTGTGAAAAACCCAAAGTTCCTGTGTTTTTAGAAATCCCAGTTAGAGGATTCCCAGAGTTGGGAGGGAATAAGGAGGGAATCGTCCAAGAAGGATTTCTTAAAAACCTTTCAGGGGAAAATTCTGTGAGGACCAGGGACCCCTGTATCTACCCCTTGGTGTGGCGCGGCGGGCCGGTGTCCATGTGGCACAGGAGGGTTGACACTAGGCATCCTGGGTAGGTGTGGGGCAGTCATGGGGCGAGGGGGCTGGGGGTAGAGAGGCAGGGGGGGTATGACGGGTCTCAGCTGGGATCCTAACGCTGCAGCTGTCCTCAACACATCCTCAGAGATGATCTCCTTTATCCTCAGCACTGCCTCTGTAAAACAACACAGGGAATAGATAGACAAGGGGGTTTATGGGGACTTTATCCTCAGCACTGCCCCTGTAAGAAAGTACAGGAACTAGATAGACAAGAGGTCTATGGGGGATAATCTAGTGAGAAAAACAACAGCCAGTCAACCACATCAACCCATGGTCATCCTCTGAGATGTGTGGTCTCCACTAGGTTGTGTAATGTACAGGATCCGAGGACAATAAAGAATCTACTGCCACTGTAGACGGGAGGGTGATAGAAAGTCTACTTACTATTGACCTCGTCTTGGCTCTTCCCCTGGACGTGTAAATACAAGGGCCTTTCTCTAAATAAGAAGAGTCGGTTAGAAATCCACGTGGTCAGAGTCCACTACAGATACACACAGTAACACCAACTGCATACATACACTCCCTTTCCATGGGACTTCTCTGCACTGGTCATGTAGTGGCCTCTGGTTGAGACGACTGCACCGCTGAACTGACGGATCTGAAACAAAAAGAGAGAAACTTTTCAGTATTAGTTGGGGCCACGAATACATAAAATGTATGTAGTCACGTCTTCTAAATAGAATATATTAGATATATATTATACAGAAAGGGTTGCGATTTAGGTCGAGCGATGGTATCCACCCCCTTGTCATTCCTATAGGAGGAAAGGTCCAAGGTCCGTCCCAAATGCATTTTAAGAAGGAGCCAAGTGGAACGATGCTGGAGAAGAATCAAGGAGAGATGAAAACTCCCCCCCCTTTCTTTTACCTCTTCCTGTGTTTTCCCTTTGGTGAGCAGGTTTCTGCTGTTGATGGGCACATCGTTGATATCCACCTCCGTCACCACAGTCTCGTCTCCACTAGTGGCAGCCGACATACACAGAGGGATCTGTGGGCGACACGTTTCATATGAGTCCACATTTTTTTAAATATTTTTTTATTTTACCTTTATTTAACCAGGCAAGTCAGTTAAGAACATATTCTTATTTTCAATGACAGCCTGGGAACAGTGGGGTTAACTGCCTGTTCAGGGGCAGAACGACAGATGTACCTTGTCAGCTCGGGGGTTTGAACTCGCAACCTTCCGGTTACTAGTCCAACGCTCTAACCACTAGGCTACGCTGCCGCCCCAACATACAAACACTAAATAACTAGTCATTTTAGTCATACAGTCATTGTTTAACCATCCCGGGAAGGCACCCGGGGTTCAGGCTTTTAGATCCTACTAAAGCACCTATTTGGTTGAACCAGGTTTGTTAGTACTGAGCTGGAACAAAAGCCAGGGACTCACAGTGTGCAGAAGGACTAACTGAGTTAGAGAGACTGCCTAGAGTGTTGTGAGCAGCAGCAGTAACCGTGGTGTGTCTGTAGACCAGGGTGGTTCTCTCTGCCGTGTTACTCTAGGAGGTGGGTATCAGTGAAGGGCACATGGTCTCAACTGGCCTCACCTTCTATTACCTCCAGCTATGGGACATGTCTACATTATATTATGTGGTTGAAAACAATGACAATCCATCACTCTCCCTGTTCTCAGAGACAAGTTGCACCACCGAAGGAAACCATTCTAGGCTGTGGCTTGAGCCTCTTATGACTGGACAGGTGACCCTTAGGACTGGACTAAATGCCTGCTACAGTGATTCCTCAGGACCATGAGAGAGTAAGAGAAAGTTACATTAACCCTTTCACTCTCACCTTGCCAGGTAGTGGTGGAGGAACCATCAGTTTCCCCTTGGCCATCAGCATAGCGTTGATCTTAGCAGCCATAGCAGCAGCCATCTCCACACCTCCCCCTTGTGCTGCTGGCATGGGGCCAGCTACAGGGTGCTGGGCTGATTGAGGGGTTGTAGTGGCCGATGCGCAGGTCTGGGCAGAGGAAGCGAAGCCTTGCATGACGTCTACCCTCGTTTTGGGCTGAGCAGGCTGATCCCATCTGCTGCTATTGGTTAGGCACCTGGATCCAATATGGGACAGAAATTAGACAATTCAACATAAAGTGGCTTGAAACAACAACTAATCTGGGACGCGCTCCATATTGAGATTAGATATCTTATCCAACAGTTTGGGGCTAATTTGCACGGTTGCCTATCATTTCATCTTAACTCAATATCATTTTGTAGGGCTAGTTTGTGTTTGCACGCTAGTTACCGGAACACTAGTCGCGCATGCGCCGATGCGCCGCCTGCCAACATCAGTGTTCGTAGAGTTAGTAGGCCTCGGCAATCTCTTGAAAACTGTTCTGGCCTGTTCCTCTACAAATCATTTATCTTGGAGGGTAGTATCAGCAGGTAACCACAACTTTAGAGAGACCGCTTTCTTGACCCTCCACTAAACTAGCGATATGTTAGGTGTCTAGTTAATAAACGACGTTAAGACAATTAAAACTTAGCCAGAAACCGGTGTTGCTAACTAACGTTAGCTCGATTAGCATACCGTTTTCTAGCAACGTTAGCAACTTGTACTGCTATGGTTAAAAACAAGAATATACGACTGTGGCTTGGTCATCAATTTCGGATAAACCTTTACGAAATATTCTAGTTATAACGATTGTACTTTCATACAGTGGAATAAAACCGTTATCTCGCTGTAAAACCAGCAACCTCCGCTAACGTTACTGTATTAACTACGGTAGGTAGCTAACATGTTAGCACGAAGCTAAAATAAAAAACAATACGTGTTCTTGCGTCCGTAACTTATTCAAAATATAAAAGTAAATGGTACTAAATAAAAAGTGTAACTTACGGTGTCTGTCCAGTCATCCCAGAAGACATAGCTAGTACAGTTCAATATCCAGAGGAATGTGTGTCCTAACTAGCAACTCTACTCGGTCCTGGACACGTCCTCCTTCCTCCGGACTCCGGTCCGCTCCTAAAGGCCGCCGACGGTGTCGTACAGGGCAGTCTGGATTCCCGGTCCGCTCCTAAAGGCCGCCGACGGTGTCGTACAGGGCAGTCTGGATTCCCGGTCCGCTCCTAAAGGCCGCCGACGGTGTCGTACAGGGCAGTCTGGATTCCCGGTCCGCTCCTAAAGGCCGCCGACGGTGTCGTACAGGGCAGTCTGGATTCCCGGTCCGCTCCTAAAGGCCGCCGACGGTGTCGTACAGGGCAGTCTGGAATCCCGGTCCGCTCGTAATAAAAGCAACACGGGAACTTCACACTGTCGTCAACTGCATAACACCAGAGAAAAAGTCAAAGAAAAACGGACAAATCTTTCTTCTTCGTGTGGCTTTTCGGACAGACTTAGACGCTATGTTGCGTTTTGCTGCCTTTCACCGTTTGGAAAGTGCATTGCACATTTGTTAATTTTATTTATAAAAAAATATATAGTTGTCGCATAAGTATTTACCCTGGTTGTTCAAACAAGCCTAAATTAATTTCCAATTACAATGTGGCTTAACAAATCACATAATACATTCTATGGACATGATTTCTGAATGACAACCCCTTCCTCTGTCCCCCATATATGTTCAACATCTGTAAGGCACCTCAGTGAAGTATTGAATTTCAAGCACAGATTAAACTACGAAGACCAGGGGGCTTATCAAAAGCCTCATAAAGAAGGGCAGTGATTGGTAGATGAGTAACAATAACAAATCAGCTCATTGAATATGTCTTTAAGCATGGTCAAGTTAATAACGATGCTGTGGATGATTTATTAAACCACCCAGACATATCAAAAAATGCAGTCGTCCTTCTGAACTGAGCTGCAGGACATGAAGGAAACTGCTTTAAGGATGTCCACCATGAGGCCATTGGTCATTTTTAAAACAGCTACAGAGAAGATGGGAAAAATGGGAGAAAACTGAGGATGGATCAACAACATGGTAGTGACTCCACAATAATGACTTAAATGACAGAGTGAAAATAATAATAATACAAATAATACTACAAGTCTTCCAAAACGTGCATCTGTATGCAACAAGGCACTAAAGTAATACTGCAAAAACAACCACAGCAAAGGAATACACTTTTTGGCCTAAATGCAAAGCCTTAGGTTTTGGGGCAAATTCAACGCAATACATGACTGAGTAACTGCCTTTTTATTCTCAAGCATGGTGGTGGCTGCATCATGTTATGGGTATGCTTTACATCGGAAAAGACTGGGGAGTTTTTCAGGATGAAAAGAAACTGGATGGAGCTAAACACACGCAAAATCCCAGAGGAAAACCTGCTTTAGTCTGCTTTACACTTGATACTGGGAGAGGATTTCATCTTTCAGCAGGCCAATAACCTACAACACGAGTTGCTTACCAAGAATACAGAATGTTCTTGAGTGGCCAAGTTTCAGTTTTGAATGAAATATGCTTGACATTTTGGGGCACATTTAGAAAATTGCTCTTTAGCCATGATCCCTAACACCTTGACAGAGCTTGAAAATTGCTCTTTAGCCATGATCCCTAACACCTTGACAAAGTTAGAATAATGAGCAAATATTGCGCAATACTGGTGTGCAATGAGCTCTTATGAGACTTACCCAAGAAGACTCACAGCTGTAATCACTACCAGAGGTGTTTCTAACATGGATTGACCAAGGGGGTGAATATTTATCTAATCAAGTTATATTATTGTTTTAAGTTTTGTTCATCTTCAATTATTTTTTTGAATTTTTCTTCCACTTTGACATTACAGAGTATTTTGTGTAGATCGTTGACATTTCTTTTTTACAATTAAATCCATTTTGATCCCACTTTGTAAAACATATACATTTTATTTTAAGAAATCCAAGGGGTTGTTGACTTTCTATAGGCCCTGTATTTGCATTGTAAACATACTGATTCCCAATGGATGTCCACTGTAGGACACGTTTCTTTACTCTCGACAAATCCTATGGGACACTACAGACACCCTGGTTCGATTCCAGGCTGAATTTTTATTTATTTTACCTTTATTTTACTAGGCAAGTCAGTTAAGAACAAATTCTTATTTTCAATGACGGCCTAGGAACAGTGGGTTAACTGCCTGTTCCAAGGGCAGAACGACAGATTTTGTACCTTGTCATCTCGGGGATTTGAACTTGCAACCTTTAGGTTCTAACCACTAGGCTACCCTGCCGCCCCACAACCGGCCGTGATTGGGAGTCACGTAGGGCGGCGCAACAATTTGCCCAGCGTAGGCCGTCATTGTAAATAAGAATTGGTTCTTGACTGACTTGCCTCGTTAGATAAAGGTAAAACAAAAATAAAGAAAAATATAAAGTATCTGGATAAGGATACATGAGGTTGAGGCTGGTATTAGCATAGTACACTTAACAGAAATGTAAGCGCAACTTGGAAATCAGTCAATTTAATCACATTCATTAGGCCCTAATATATGGATTTCACATGACTGGGAATACAAATAGCATCTGTTGGTCACAGATAAGGAAGGGGGCGTGGATTAGGAAACCAGTCAGTATCTGGTGTGACCACCATTTGCCTCATACAGTACGACCCATCTCATTCGCACAGAGTTGATCAGGCTGTTGTCCCAGTCCTCTTCAATGGCTTGTACAAATTATATATATAATTTTTCAAAAAACTTTTTACCTCTTTTTCTCCCCAATTTTGTGATATCCAATTGTTAGTTAGAGTCTTGTCCCATCGCTGCAACTACAGTACGGACTCAGGAGAGGCGAAGGTTGAGGGCCATGAGTCCTCCGAAACACAACCCTGACAAGCCACACTGCTTCTTGGCACAATGCCCGCTAAACCCGGAAGCCAGCTGCAGCAGGAAACACCGTACAACTGGCGACCGTGTCAGCAAGCATGCGCCTGGCCTGCCTGCCTGTGCGAAGTTGCTGGATATTGGCTGGGAACTGGAACACTGCTGTACACGTCAATCCAGAGCATCCCAAACATGCTCAATGGCTGACATGTCTGGTGAGTATGCAGGCCATGGAAGAATGCAGGCCATTTTCATTTTCCAGGAATTGTAGGCATATCCTTGCAACATGGGGCCATGTATTATCATGCTGAAACATGAGGTAATGGCGGCAGATGAATGGCACGACAACGGGCTTCAGGATCTGGTACACGATCTCTGTCATCTGTCCGGTACAGTTGAAACCAGGATTTATCCAGAGAAGAGCACACTTCTCCAGCCAGTGGCCATCAAAGGTGAGCATTTACCCACTGAAGTCGGTTACGATGCTGAACTGCAGTCAGGTCAAGACCCTGGTGAGGACGACGAGCACACAAGATGAGCTTCCCTGAGACGGTTTCTGACAGTTGGTGCAGAACATCTTTGGTTGTGCAAACCTACAGTTTCATCAGCTGTCCGAGTGGCTGGTCTTAGACGACCCCGCAGGTGAAGAAGACAGATGTGGAGGTCCTGGGTTGGCATGGTTACATGTGGTCTGTGGTTGTAAGGCCAGTTGGACGTACTGCCAAATGATCTGAAACGACTTGTGGTTGAGAAATTAACATTTAATTATCTGGCAACAGCTCTGGTGGACATTCCTGCAGTCAGAATGCCAATTGCACGCTCCCTCAAAACTTGAGATATCTGTGACATTGTGTTGTGTGACAAAACTGCACATTTTAGAGTGGCCTTTTATTGTCCCCGGCAGAAGGTGCACCTGTGTAATGATCATGCTGTTTAATCAGCTTCTTGATTGGCCACATATGTCAGGTGGATGGATTATCTTGGCAAAAGGAGAAATGCTCACTAACAGGGATATAAACACATTTGTGGACAAAATCTGAGAGAAATAAGCTTTTTGTGCGTATGGAACATTTCAGTGATCTTTTATTTCAGCTCATGAAACATGGGACACTTCACATGTTGCGTTTATATTTTTGTTCAGTGTGTATATATCATATCAAGTATCTTGTAGAAGGATGTATGAGGTTAAGGCTGGTGGTACGTTTACTATACTGAACATATCAAGTATCTGGAGGCCTGAAAAAGGGGAATAGGCCCATCTGGTTTTAGAGGTGGCCTTCTTATTTGATTCGTACAGAAAAGTGTCTATTAGAAATGTCAGATATCTTGCTTTTCTTTTCATTCTGCAGTTCCTCTTTCTCTCTCAGGGCGGAGCCTCTTGTCAAGACCTCTCCTGTCTCCATTTGGGTGTTTTGATTTGAAATGAGGACTGGGTAAATACCGTAAAGGGTTGTGATGAATCCTCCATGCATTGACGTCTACGGGAGACTATGTTACAATGTGGCTGAAGTGGAAGTTACAGGATTCACCTCTAAAGGAGCAGTCATTAAAAAGAGAATAGAAAACAAAGTGATTATCTGCCTCAGGCCGCAGTGTCCTGTGCATTAGTTTGGACCGCTAGAATTAGCGTTTGTGGTTAGCTAACATGCTAAGTAGCTGACAAGTAGGAAGTAGTTGTACAGTTGCTAATTAGCTGAAATGCTCAAGTTGTCCGTGATTTGATTAGAACACGGAACCGGTGATGTCACTAGACGTTCTCGTTATACACCACCCCATCCTCCCAGATCAATGTCCTTCCTTTTGTCTTAATTAAAGTAACCTTCTGTCTTATGTAACCATACCAAATATAACATGTCATACTCATTTGTGTTAACTATGTTACGTCTAGTCTACGAGGCCAGGCTGAAAGGGTGGACTAAACTCAGAAGAGAGAACTGGGTTGGGTTGGTAGTGAGAGTTAGCATACAGTAGAGTAGACATACATGACACAATATAAATGATATCAACTATAGAAACTGACACACTGTGTACTGTATACTCCAGTAGTAGATAGAGAGAGATAGAGAGATAGAGACTCCAGTAGTAGGTAGAGAGAGATATAGAGACTCCAGTAGTAGATAGAGAGATAGAGAGATAGAGACTCCAGTAGTAGGTAGAGAGAGATAGAGAGATAGAGACTCCAGTAGTAGATAGAGAGAGATAGAGACTCCAGTAGTAGATAGAGAGAGAGATAGAGGGAAGAGAGAGAGATAGGGGGGAGAGAGAGATAGAGAGATAGAGACTCCAGTAGTAGATAGAGAGAGATAGAGAGATAGAGACTTCAGTAGTAGATAGAGAGAGAGATAGAGAGATAGAGACTCCAGTAGTAGATAGAGAGAGATAGAGAGATAGAGACTCCAGTAGTAGATAGAGAGAGAGATAGAGACTCCAGTAGTAGGTAGAGAGAGATAGAGAGATAGAGACTCCAGTAGTAGATAGAGAGAGATAGAGACTCCAGTAGTAGATAGAGAGAGATAGAGGGAAGAGAGAGAGATAGGGGGGGAGAGAGAGATAGAGACTCCAGTAGTAGATAGAGAGAGATAGAGAGATAGAGACTCCAGTAGTAGATAGAGAGAGATAGAGAGATAGAGACTCCAGTAGTAGGTAGAGAGAGATAGAGACTCCAGTAGTAGATAGAGAGAGATAGAGAGATAGAGACTCCAGTAGTAGATAGAGAGAGAGATAGAGGGGAGAGAGATAGAGGGGGGAGAGAGAGATAGAGGGAAGAGTGAGAGAGAGACAGAAGAGAGAGAGAGAGAGAGAGAGAGAGAGAGCAAGATAGAGGGGGGAGAGAGAGAGATAGAGGGAAGAGTGAGAGAGAGACAGAAGAGAGAGAGAGAGATAGAGGGGGAGAAAGAGAGATAGATGGAGAGAGAGAGGGAGAGCTAGAGTTAGAGGGGGAGCCAGATTGCAAGAGAGATAGAGGAGAGAGATAGAGATTGTGATTGCTGACCAGTAAATTGTCTCGTTACTGAAAACATGGTGCAAACAGAAGTCATTGTCATTATTTTATTCTCCATTGAATCATTTCTAATTTGTTTCATTTTTTCTTCTCTCCCCTCGGTGCCTTCAGACCAGAAGTAGTAGCGAATCAGAAGGAACAAACTCATTCCCTGATGTGAGTGTTTAATTCAACCTGAAGGAGTTATTAAGTTACTCATCGATCACTAATAATAAAACACATCATCATCAACCGACGTTGGCTTTGTGTGTTATGCTATTTTATATATATATACACTGTTTAAATAGGAAATCATCTTAATAAGCAACATTGTTTAACATATATTAGTATCCTCATCTGAAAGCACCCTTGGCGCAGAGCACCCTGGGTAAAGTGACCCCTTGTCTGCGTGTCACAAAGGATCTTGAACAAATGGCCAATAATGGGAGGACGTTGGTCAACATCAAGTCAAAGCAAGCTGGTTTCTAGGAGACAGAGGGGGAAAAGACAGTGATAGACAATTCTGTGATCCACATCCTTAATTAATCATTATAATCATATAGGGTGGGTACCAAATGACACCCTATTCCCTATATAGTGCACTACTTTAGACCAGGGCTGGCACCCTATTCCCTATATAGTGCACTACTTTAGACCAGGGCTGGCACCCTATTCCCTACATAGTGCACTACTTTAGAACAGGGCTGGCACCCTATTCCCTACATAGTGCACTACTTTAGAACAGGGCTGGCACCCTATTCCCTATATAGTGCACTACTTTAGACCAGGGCTGGCACCCTATTCACTACATAGTACACTACTTTAGAACAGGGCTGGCACCCTATTCCCTATATAGTGCACTACTTTAGACCCTACTCCCAGAGATGCACCATATAGGGAATAGAGTGCAATTTAGGACACAGACAGAGTTTCCCTGTTTACAGGACTGAAATGTTTCTCTATCAACCCAACAAAACATTTCACAGGTGAACGCAGATAGTTAATAAGTTGTTATGTTATTCCTGTCACTCCAGTGTAAAATTCAGAGTCTATAAAAATATTGACATTTACTTGAACATACATTTGTTTTCTGACTGTGTTATTAAAAAACGTCCATATGTCCTTATCCATTGCACAGTGGGATGTACTGTAGCTGGGACGATGTACTGTAGCTGGGACGATGTACTGTAGCTGGGACGATGTACTGTAGCTGGGTCGATGTACTGTAGCTGGGACGATGTACTGTAGCTGGGACGATGTACTGTAGCTGGGACGATGTACTGTAGCTGGGACGATGTACTGTAGCTGGGACGATGTACTGTAGCTGGGACGATGTACTGTAGCTGGGACGATGTACTGTAGCTGGGACGATGTACTGTAGCTGGGACGATGTACTGTAGCTGGGACGATGTACTGTAGCTGGGACGATGTACTGTAGCTGGGACGATGTACTGTAGCTGGGACTGGGCTGGGACGATGTACTGTAGCTGGGACGATGTACTGTAGCTGGGACGATGTACTGTAGCTGGGACGATGTACTGTAGCTGGGACGATGTACTGTAGCTGGGACGATGTACTGTAGCTGGGACGATGTACTGTAGCTGGGACGATGTACTGTAGCTGGGTCGATGTACTGTAGCTGGGTCAATGTACTGTAGCTGGGACGATGTACTGTAGCTGGGACGATGTACTGTAGCTGGGACGATGTACTGTAGCTGGGTCGATGTACTGTAGCTGGGACGATGTACTGTAGCTGGGTCGATGTACTGTAGCTGGGATGATGTACTGTAGCTGGGACGATGTACTGTAGCTGGGACGATGTACTGTAGCTGGGTCGATGTACTGTAGCTGGGACGATGTACTGTAGCTGGGACGATGTACTGTAGCTGGGACGATGTACTGTAGGTGGGTCGATGTAATGTAGCTGGGACGATGTACTGTAGCTGGGACGATGTACTGTAGCTGTAGCTGGGACGATGTACTGTAGCTGGGACGATGTACTGTAGCTGGGGACGATGTACTGTAGCTGGGACAATGTACTGTTGCTCTACGATGTACTGTAGCTGGGACGATGTACTGTAGCTCTACGATGTACTGTAGCTGGGATGATGTACTGTAGCTCTACGATGTACTGTAGGTGGGACGATGTACGGTAGCTGGGACGATGTACTGTAGCTGGGACGATGTACTGTAGCTGGGACGATGTACTGTAGCTGGGATGATGTACTGTAGCTGGGACGATGTACTGTAGCTGGGACGATGTACTGTAGCTGGGACGATGTACTGTGGTTGGGACGATGTACTGTAGCTGGGACTATGTACTGTAGCTGGGACAATGTACTGTAGTTCTACGATGTACTGTAGCTGGGACGATGTACTGTGGCTCTACAATGTACTGTAGCTGGGTCGATGTACTGTAGCTGGGACGATGTACTGTAGCTCTACGATGTACTGTAGCTGGGACGATGTACTGTAGCTCTACGATGTCCTGTAGCTGGGACGATGTACTGTAGCTGGACGATGTACTGTAGCTCTACGATGTACTGTAGGTCTACGATGTACTGTAGCTGGGACAATGTACTGTAGCTCTACGATGTACTGTAGCTCTACGATGTACTGTAGCTGGGACAATGTACTGTAGCTCTACGATGTACTGTAGCTTGGACAATGTACTTTAGCTGGGGCGATGTACTGTAGCTGGGGCGATGTACTGTAGCTGGGAAGATGTACTGTAGCTCTATGATGTACTGTAGCTGGGACGATGTACTGTAGCTGGGACGATGTACTGTAGCTCTGACGATGTACTGTAGCTTTGACGATGTACTGTAGCTGGAATGATGTACTCTATCTCTACAATGTACTGTAGCTCTACAATGTACTGTAGCTGGGACGATGTACTGTAGCTATACGATGTACTGTAGCTCTACGATGTACTGTAGCTCTACGATGTACTGTAGGTCTACGATGTACTGATGTGTACTGTAGCTGGCTCTACGATGTACTGATGATGTACTGTAGCTGGGACGATGTACTGATGTACTGTAGCTGGTACTGTAGGTCTGATGTACTGTAGCTGGGAGCTGGGATGTACTGTAGCTGGTACTGTAGCTCTACGATGTACTGTAGCTGGGACTCTATGATGTACTGTAGCTGGGACGATGTACTGTAGCTGGGACGATGTACTGTAGCTGGGACGATGTACTGTAGCTGGGACGATGTACTGTAGCTGGGACGATGTACTGTAGCTGGGACGATGTACTGTAGCTGGGACGATGTACTGTAGCTGGGACGATGTACTGTAGCTGGGACGATGTACTGTAGCTGGGACGATGTACTGTAGCTGGGACGATGTACTGTAGCTGGGACGATGTACTGTAGCTGGGACGATGTACTGTAGCTGGGACGATGTACTGTAGCTCTGACGATGTATTGTAGCTGGGACGATGTACTGTAGCTGGGACGATGTACTGTAGCTGGGACGATGTACTGTAGCTGGGACGATGTACTGTAGCTATACGATGTACTGTAGCTCTACGATGTACTGTAGCTCTACGATGTACTGTAGGTCTACGATGTACTGTAGCTCTACGATGTACTGTAGGTCTACGATGTACTGTAGCTGGGACAATGTACTGTAGCTCTACGATGTACTGTAGCTCTACGATGTACTGTAGCGCTACGGTGTACTGTAGCTCTATGATGTACTGTAGCTGGGACGATGTACTGTAGCTGGGACGATGTACTGTAGCTGGGACGATGTACTGTAGCTGGGACGATGTACTGTAGCTGGGACGATGTACTGTAGCTGGGATGTACTGTAGCTGGGACGATGTACTGTAGCTGGGACGATGTACTGTAGCTGGGACGATGTACTGTAGCTGGGACGATGTACTGTAGCTGGGACGATGTACTGTAGCTGGGACGATGTATTGTAGCTGGGATGATGTACTGTAGCTGGGACGATGTACTGTAGCTGGGACGATGTACTGTAGCTGGGACGATGTACTGTAGCTGGGACGATGTACTGTAGCTGGGACGATGTACTGTAGCTGGGACGATGTACTGTAGCTGGGTCGATGTACTGTAGCTGGGACGATGTACTGTAGCTGGGACGATGTACTGTAGCTGGGACGATGTACTGTAGCTGGGACGATGTACTGTAGCTGGGACGATGTACTGTAGCTGGGACGATGTACTGTAGAAATATTGTATAAAATAAGGCAGTCTGTTTCAGTAGGATAAACCTGATACAAACATTTCTGTGAGAAAAATCATCTTTCCAGTCCAAAACATAGTTTTTCTTGTTCTCAGATTTCTGCTGTAGCGGGATGCTGTGAGTTCCTTTTGTCGGTCAACAGCATTTGTGAAATCCACAGACAGGTGGGGTTGCCGATGGAAACGGGTGATACCTAGTCACTTGTCCAACTGAATGTATTCAACTGAAATGTGACACAAACGCGCAGAGGTGATAAGACGACAACAACAGCAGCTTATTCCAACACGTTAAATGTCCCGATTCCCATCCATGGACTAAATCACTGAGACGTTATAGACAATTCAGCTGTTGTTTTACAGTGCAATACAAAGATGTCCATTCAAACTGATACTGTACTAAAATAAAATAAAATGTTTATAACGTTAATGTTTTCTTATGGATAATATTCCTCCTCATCATCGACAAGACTCAGAGAGTTATATAATAGTATGTTATTCAGCTTTGGCTTGTCTTTCTTTCATCTTTTCTTATTTTTGTTCTAATCTCGTCATCATCAGATAATTCATTAATTGACGTTACTCATTTTTTTTGTTTTATAAAGAAAATATGGAACATTTAAAACAAAATAAAAAGACCAAATTTGTCTGTAATAATGACCTAGCTATGACCAAGATGTCTGAATGTTTGTGTCTTTCACCAATGGCCTGAGGACAGTTAATTAGCTCCACCCACTGAACACCTGTGACCACGCCCCCACCCCGTACAAACGTATGTCTCTGGATGCGTCCCAAAATGGCACCCTATTCCCTTTATAGTGCACTACATTTGACCAGGGCCGATACGGAAATAGTGCACTACTCTTGGCACAGCCAGAAGAGGACTGGCCACCCCACATAGTCTGGTTCCTCTCTAGGTTTCTTCCTAGGTTTTGGCCTTTCTAGGGAGTTTTTCCTAGCCACCGTGCTTCTACACCTGCATTGCTTGCTGTTTGGGGTTTTAGGCTGGGTTTCTGTACAGCACTTTGAGATATCAGCTGATGTACGAAGGGCTATATAAATACATTTGATTTGATTTGATGATTTGTTCTGGTCAAGTAGTAGCAGTAGTGCACTATAAAGGGAATAGGATGGTAATATGGAACACAATTTTAGTGTGTTTAGGACGGCCTCGTGTCCCATCCCGTCGCTACAGGTCCTCTAGTGGACGAGGTGCTTCTGAAGGACAAAGAAACAAAGGAAGTACAGCTAGAAGACATAGTAAAAGGTGATGGTGGCAGCTGGTGGAGGTGGAGTGTAGTTCGACCTGGTGGCCACTGGGGGGCGATATAGGGATTTATCCGGTCGGAATGCCCACCACACACTGGGTAGTACAGTCTGACGTGGATTTGACATGGTTCGCCGTCCCAAATGCAACCCTATTCTCTATATAAAGTGCACTTCTTATGGCCAGAGCCCCATAGACTCTTTTATCCTAAAAGTAGTGCACTATATAGGGAATAGGGTGCCATTTAGGAGGGAAAACTGTGTAATGTGAACCTGTCCCATCAGCTGATCCTCCAAACAGTTTTTCATTGGAGGTGCCTGAGACTTGAAACCACCTGACATCTCAACGTTCAGTTTGTTTGTGTGTTTCTCCGTAGCTCTAACCAACAGTGCAGTCAGTCTGCAGAGAGACAGTAACATCAGCCGGCCTCTGACTGACAGAGAGAGAGAGAGAGAGAGAGAGAGGCAGGGGGAACCCGTGTGTGAGTACTAAGGGGATGGTACGTCCATCACCAGGTTGGCTGGGAGAAGAACAGTCCCTCACACAGCCTCCCTGGCAGCAGTAGGAGCATACAGACAAGCCCACCAGGCACTGGTAGTTTATAAGGACTCTGAGGCGCCGTGTGTCTGTCCATCATCCATCCTCAGCTAGCGAGGTTTTATGTACGAAGCAAGAGCCTGGTGTTGCTGCAGCAACCGTCCGTCCGTCCGTGTGTGTTGTCTCTGTTGGACGGACATGTGGACGCTTGATGGCGTGTCACAGAAGCAGAAGAGTGAAGGCTTGGTGGCCCCTGGACGGACAGGAACCAAGGAGGGGCCCGGGGCCTGGCGGCGACCCCAGTCAGGGTGCTCCTACTCTGGGGGGGGGGGACGCAGGCGGACAGGAACCAAGGAGGGGCCCGGGGCCTGGCGTCGACCCCAGTCAGGGTGCTCCTACTCTGGGGGGGGACGCAGGCTGTGCAGCTTCCTCTCGTCCAAGTCTTTCCAATACTTGAAGTTGTTGTCCAGGTGCTGCATGAGGTTGGGAAGGTCTGCGAACGCTGGGGACAAAAGATCATTGAATGATTGATTTAGGACGGATTCAAATGAGTCAGTACCGTCAGGACCGTCAGTACCGTCAGTACCGTCAGGACCGTCAGTACCGTCAGTACCGTCACCGTCAGTACCGTCAGGACCGTCAGGACCGTCAGTACCGTCAGTACCGTCAGGACCGTCAGTACCGTCAGTACCGTCAGGACCGTCAGTACCGTCAGTACCGTCAGGACCGTCACGACCGTCAGGACCGTCAGTACCGTCAGGACCGTCAGTATCGTACCGTCAGGACCGTCAGTATCGTCAGTATCGTCAGTACCGTCAGTACCGTCAGTACCGTCAGTACCGTCAGTACCGTCAGTACCGCAGTACCGTCAGTACCGTCAGTATCGTCAGTATCGTCAGGACCGTCAGTACCGTCAGTACCGTCAGTATCGTCAGGACCGTCAGGACCGTCAGTACCGCCAGTACACCAGGGACCGTAGTCAGGACCGTCCAGGACCGTCAGTATCGTCAGTACCGTCAGGACCGTCACCGTCCGCCAGTATACCGCCAGTACCGTCAGGACCGTCAGTACCATCAGGACCTTCAGTACCATCAGTACCGTCAGTACCAGTACCATCAGGACCGTCAGTACCGTCAGTACCGTCAGGACCGTCAGTACCATCAGGACCTTCAGGACCGTCAGGACCGTCAGTACCATCAGTATCGTCAGTACCGTCAGTACCGTACAGATGTATTGACTAAGTCGCTCTGGAGAACAGCAGTCTGATAAATGACCAATATGTAAAAGGTCAAAACAGACAGGGTAGCACATGAAGGTATCTAGCAAAGAACGGATGTAAGACTAAAGTTATTCAGCATTAAATAAATGATCCAGAAAGATTGTGATAGTCTATAGGCCAACAGATGTGTGGGCGAAACAGGAGACTATGTAGCTGTACTGTAGACTATGTAGTTATACTGTAGACTATGTAGTTATACTGTAGACTATGTAGCTGTACTGTAGACTATGTAGTTATATTGTACTGTACTGTAGACTATGTAGTTATACTGTAGACTATGTAGTTGTACTGTAGACTATGTAGTTATATTGTACTGTACTGTAGACTATGTAGTTATATTGTACTGTACTGTAGACTATGTAGTTATATTGTACTGACTATGTAGCTGTACTGTAGACTATGTAGTTATATTGTACTGTACTGTACTATGTAGTTATACTGTAGACTATGTAGCTGTACTGTAGACTATGTAGTTATATTGTACTGTACTGTAGACTATGTAGTTATACTGTAGACTATGTAGCTGTACTGTAGACTATGTAGTTATACTGTAGACTATGTAGTTGTACTGTAGACTATGTAGCTATACTGTAGACTATGTAGCTATACTGTAGACTATGTAGTTATACTGTAGACTATGTAGCTGTACTGTAGACTATGTAGCTGTACTGTAGACTATGTAGCTGTACTGTAGACTATGTATACTGTACTATGTAGTTGTACTGAGACTATGTAGTTATACTGTAGACTATGTAGCTGTACTGTAGACTATGTAGCTATACTGTAGACTATGTAGTTATACTGTAGACTATGTAGCTGTACTGTAGACTATGTAGCTGTACTGTAGACTATGTAGTTGTACTGTAGACTATGTAGTTATACTGTAGACTATGTAGCTGTACTGTAGACTATGTAGTTATACTGTAGACTATGTAGTTATACTGTAGACTATGTAGCTGTACTGTAGACTATGTAGCTATACTGTAGACTATGTAGCTGTACTGTAGACTATGTAGCTGTACTGTAGACTATGTAGTTATACTGTAGACTATGTAGTTATACTGACTATGTAGTTATACTGTAGACTATGTAGTTGTACTGTAGACTATGTAGCTATACTGTAGACTATGTAGTTGTACTGTAGACTATGTAGCTATACTGTAGACTATGTAGTTATACTGTAGACTATGTAGCTGTACTGTAGACTATGTAGCTGTACTGTAGACTATGTAGTTATACTGTAGACTATGTAGCTGTACTGTAGACTATGTAGTTGTACTGTAGACTATGTAGTTATACTGTAGACTATGTAGCTGTACTGTAGACTATGTAGCTATACTGTAGACTATGTAGTTATACTGTAGACTATGTACTGTACTGTAGACTATGTAGTTATACTGTAGACTATGTAGTTATACTGTAGACTATGTAGCTGTACTGTAGACTATGTAGCTTATACTGTAGACTATGTAGCTGTACTGTAGACTATGTAGCTATACTGTAGACTATGTAGCTATACTGTAGACTATGTAGCTATACTGTAGACTATGTAGCTGTACTGTAGACTATGTAGCTGTACTGTAGACTATGTAGCTATACTGTAGACTATGTAGCTATACTGTAGACTATGTAGCTGTACTGTAGACTATGTAGCTATACTGTAGACTATGTAGCTGTACTGTAGACTATGTAGCTATACTGTAGACTATGTAGTTATACTGTAGACTATGTAGCTATACTGTAGACTATGTAGTTGTACTGTAGACTATGTAGCTGTACTGTAGACTATGTAGCTGTACTGTAGACTATGTAGCTATACTGTAGACTATGTAGTTATACTGTAGACTATGTAGTTGTACTGTAGACTATGTAGCTATACTGTAGACTATGTAGTTATATTGTACTGTAGACTATGTAGTTATATTGTACTGTACTGTAGACTATGTAGTTATACTGTAGACTATGTAGCTGTACTGTAGACTATGTAGCTGTACTGTAGACTATGTAGCTATACTGTAGACTATGTAGTTATACTGTAGACTATGTAGTTGTACTGTAGACTATGTAGCTATACTGTAGACTATGTAGTTATACTGTAGACTATGTAGTTATATTGTAGACTATGTAGCTGTACTGTAGACTATGTAGCTGTACTGTAGACTATGTAGCTATACTGTAGACTATGTAGCTGTACTGTAGACTATGTAGCTATACTGTAGACTATGTAGTTGTACTGTAGACTATGTAGTTGTACTGTAGACTATGTAGCTGTACTGTAGACTATGTAGTTATACTGTAGACTATGTAGTTATATTGTAGACTATGTAGCTGTACTGTAGACTATGTAGCTGTACTGTAGACTATGTAGCTGTACTGTAGACTATGTAGTTATACTGTAGACTATGTAGCTCTACTCAGACTATGTAGCTACTGTAGCTCTGTAGTTATACTGTAGACTATGAGCTCTACTGTAACTTACTATGTAGCTCTACTCAAGACTATGTAGTTATAACTTGACTATGTAGCTATATGTAGACTATGTAGTTATATTGTACTGTACTGTAGACTATGTAGCTGTACTGTGACTATGCTCTACTCAAGACTATGTAGCTGTACTAAACTACTATGTAGCTGTACTATAGACTACGTAGCTGTACTGCACTTACTATGTAGCTGTACTATAGACTACGTAGCTGTACTGTAGACTACTAGCTGTACTTACTACGTAGCTGTACTCAGACTACGTAGCTATGTAGCTCTATTGTACTATAGACTACGTAGCTGTACTCAGACTACTGTAGCTGTACTCATAGACTACGTAGCTGTACTATAGACTACAAGCTGTACTATGGACTACGTAGCTGTACTATCAGACTTGCTATGTAGCTCTACTCAACTTACTATGTAGCTCTACTCAACTTACTATGACTAGCTGTACTCTACGTAGCTGTACTTACTACGTAGCTGTACTATAGACTACTTGCTGTACTGTAGACTACTAGCTGTACTATAGACTACGTAGCTGTACTGTAGACTACGTAGCTGTACTGTAGACTACGTAGCTGTACTCACTACGTAGCTGTACTCTAGACTACGTAGCTGTACTATAGACTACGTCTGTACTGTAGACTACGTAGCTGTACTCAACTTACTATGTAGCTGTACTCAACTTGTAGCTGTACTACTAGACTACGTTGCTGTACTATAGACTACGTTGCTGCACTAGCTAGACTACGTACTATAGACTACGTAGCTGTACTATAGACTATGTAGCTGTACTGGTAGACTACGTAGCTGTACTACTCAACTGTACTATAGACTACGTAGCTGTACTTAGACTACGTACTATAGACTACGTAGCTGTACTGTAGACTACGTAGCTGTACTATAGTAGCTGTACTCAAGACTACTAGCTGTACTGTTTAGACAATAGATGGAAAACTGACAGCTGACTTGTAGGCCCGTGGACCAATTTACAAAATATTATAATTTTTGCCCATTATTTTTGGAACTAAAGTCGGGGTCTCACCTTACTATGTAGCTCTACTCAACTTACTATGTAGCTCTACTCAACTTACTATGTAGCTCTACTCAACTTACTATGTAGCTCTACTCAACTTACTATGTAGCTCTATTCAACTTACTATGTAGCTCTATTCAACTTACTATGTAGCTCTATTCAACTTACTATGTAGCTCTACTCAACTTACTATGTAGCTCTACTCAACTTACTATGTAGCTCTACTCAACTTGCTATGTAGCTCTACTCAACTTACTATGTAGCTCTACTCAACTTACTATGTAGCTCTACTCAACTTACTATGTAGCTCTACTCAACTTACTATGTAGCTCTACTCAACTTACTATGTAGCTCTACTCAACTTACTATGTAGCTCTACTCAACTTGCTATGTAGCTCTACTCAACTTGCTATGTAGCTCTACTCAACTTGCTATGTAGCTCTACTCAACTTGCTATGTAGCTCTACTCAACTTACTATGAAGCTCTACTCAACTTACTATGTAGCTCTACTCAACTTACTATGTAGCTCTATTCAACTTGCTATCTACTCAACTTACTATGCTCTACTCAACTTACTATGTAGCTCTACTCAACTTACTATGTAGCTCTACTCAACTTACTATGTAGCTCTACTCAACTGCTATGAAGCTCTACTCAACTTACTATGAAGCTCTACTCAACTTAGACTTAGATTCAGTAGCTCTAGCTGCTGAGCTCTATTCAGGCATTAGATTCAGGGAGCTGCTGAGCTGAACTTAGGCATTAGATTCAGGGAGCTACTGAGCTGAAGCAGACATTAGATTCAGGGAGCTGCTGAGCTGAAGCTTAGGCATTAGATTCAAGGAGCTGCTGAGCTGAAGCTTAGGCATTAGATTCAGGGAGCTGCTGAGCTGAAGCTTAGGCATTAGATTCAGGGATCTAACAAGTCACCAAGTCCTCTGTTATATGGAGAAGATAGGGTTAACAGTCATTACCATCCCAAGCATCAAAACACTGTTAGCCCGCTGAGCTGAAGCCTTAGATCAGGTAGCTAACGTTAAGTCCTTACCATCCCAGGCGTCGAACATGTCTGTGATGAAGTAGTCTATGAAGGAGATCTGGGACTTAGGAATGCTGCAGGTGTTCCTGTCAAACACAGGCATGACCACCGGTAGACTCTGCCTCTTCTCCTCGTCAGTCTGGAACACACACGCACACAGACAGACACAGACAGACACACACACACACAGACACACACAGACACACACACACACACACACACACACACACACACACACACACACACACACACACACACACACACACACACACACAGACACACAGACACACAGACACACAGACACACAGACACACACAGACACACAGACACACACACACACACACACACACACACACACACACACACACACACACACACACACACACACACACACACACACACACACACACACACACACACACACACACACACACACACACACACACACACACAGACACACAGACACACACACGCAGTGTCTCTACTGAGTGTGTACCAATATTTCCTGACTGGTACAGTACATCTAATCAAAACAATCAATGAATGCTGCTCCAGTAGGCTGTGTTTCCCATTCCACATCAGCTAACTGCTGAATCCCCAAAGGTCCTCTGTTCTACTGTATCTATTAGTGTTCCACACCGCAGCATCACGTCTCTCTCCTCTCACCACTGTCCTGTACCTGTGCAAAGTATTCCTCTGAGATGCGCCCGGCCCATTCTATGCACAGCTCCAGCGGTCGGCACGGATTGGAGATGTCGGCACACTTGATCAGCATGCGCTTGACAAGGATCCGGTTGTCTGGGGACGTTAGGATGCCTTTGACAGACTCCTCGTCGCCGATTCCCTAAGGAGAGGGGACACGGACACACACACGGACACGCACGCACGCACGCACACACACACACACACACACACACACACACACACACACACACACACACCGTCAGCACTAGAGCACACACATGATTTTAGTTTGATTGCTAACTGTGTTAGACACAGTTTGGTTGCTGTGTTAGACACACACAGTTTGCACTAGTGTTACACATTTTAGTTTAGTTTGATTGCTAACTGTGTTAGACAGTTAGTTTGATTGCTGTGTTAGACAGAGTTAGTTTGATTGCTAGACTGTGTTAGCACAGAGTTAGTTTGATTGCTAGCTGTGTTAGACAGAGTTAGTTTGGTTGCTAGACTGTGTTAGACAGAGTTAGTTTGGTTGCTGTGTTAGACAGAGTTAGTTTGGTTGCTGTGTTAGACAGAGTTTGTTTGGTTGCTGTGTTAGACAGAGTTAGTTTGGTTGCTGTGTTAGACAGAGTTAGTTTGGTTGCTGTGTTAGACAGAGTTAGTTTGGTTGCTGTGTTAGACAGAGTTAGTTTGGTTGCTGTGTTAGACAGAGTTAGTTTGGTTGCTGTGTTAGACAGTTAGTTTGATTGCTGTGTTAGACAGTTAGTTTGATTGCTGTGTTAGACAGTTAGTTTGGTTGCTGTGTTAGACAGTTAGTTTGGTTGCTGTGTTAGACAGTTAGTTTGGTTGCTGTGTTAGACAGTTAGTTTGATTGCTGTGTTAGACAGTTAGTTTGATTGCTGTGTTAGACAGTTAGTTTGATTGCTGTGTTAGACAGTTAGTTTGGTTGCTGTGTTAGACAGTTTTAGTTTGAATTGTAGTAACCAAAAAGCTGGACCACAACCACCTGTTAAACAAATCAAAATATATTTTATATTTGAGATTCTTCAAAGTTGCCCCCTGTGTTATGACAGTTTGCACACTTTGGCATTCTCTCAACCAGCTTCATGAGTTAGTTTGACCGCCCTGGACCATGACCGCCCTTTTTAGTTTGGACCCTGTGGACCCTGACTGGACCCTGACCGTTAAACAAACCAAAATGGATATTTTATTTTGAGATTCTTCAAAGTAGCCCCCTGCCTTGATGACAGCCCTGGACCCTTGGCCCTCTCTGGACCCTGACCATGACCGCCCTGGACCCTGACCGCCCTGGACCCTGACCGCCCTGGACCCTGACCGCTCCTGGACCCTGACCGCTCTGGACCCTGACCGCCCTGGACAGACCGCCCTGGACCCTGACCGCCCTGGACCCTGACCACCCTGGACCCTGACCGCCCTGGACCCTGACCACCCTGACCCTGACCACCCTGGACCCTGACCGCCCTGGACCCTGACCGCCCTGGACCATGACCGCCTGGACCCTGACCGTAACCCTGACCGCTTGGACCCTGACCAAAATGGACCCTGACCGCCCTGGACCCTGACCGCCCTGGACCCTGACCACCCTGGACCCTGACCGCCCTGGACCCTGACCGCCCTGGACCCTGACCAGCCTTAAGTCCATGGCACAGCTCTAAGAAAGAGAAACAACAGTCCATCATTACTTTAAGACCAGTCTCCGGACCAAGCTTTGATGACCTGCTCGACCCATCAAGCTCTATGATGAAACTGGCCTCATGGACCGCCACAGAAAGGAAGACCAGAGTTACCCTGGACCCTGACCAGCCCTGGACCCTGACCACCCTGTCTTCCTAGTTTTTGGCCTTTCTGTGAAGAACATATATCAAGACCATTTCCTAGGACAGCTTTTTCCATTACACATTGACCCTGACCACCCTGGACCCTGACCGCCCTGGACCCTGACCGCTCCCTGGACCCTGACCGCCTGGACCCTGACCGCCCTGGACCCTGACCGCCCTGGACCCTGAACGCCCTGGACCCTGACCGCTCTGGACCCTGACCGAGAAGATAGCCTTACCCTTGTCCATTTATGGCAAGAACACCTGGTTTTATAAGCAAATGAGAAACAACAGTCCATCATATCTTTGTTTAAGACATGGAGACCGCCCTGGACGGAAAATGTCAGAACTTTGAACGTTTCTTCAAGTGCTCCCAGGTGGCAAACAGCTCAAAAGCCAAGAGAAACAACAGTCCATCATTACTTTAAGACATGAAGGTCAGTCAATCCAGGAAAATGTCAAGAACTTTGAACGATTCTGTGCCGTGGTTCCCACCATCAAGCTCTATGATGAAACTGGCTCTCATGAGGACCGCCACAGGAAAGGAAGACACAGAGTTACCTCTGCTGCAGAGGATACGTTTTTACGCCTCAGATTGCAGCACAAATAAATGCTTCACATAGTTCAAGTAACAGACACATCTCAAAATCAACTGTTCAGAGGAGACTGATTTGATATTTTTGTTTCCAACCGTTGTGTATTTGTGAGACACAGAGTAGGTGAACTGAAGATCTCCGCATGTGTGGTTCCCACTGTGAAGCATGGAGGAGGAGGAGGTGTGATGGTTCCCACTGTGAAGCACGGAGGAGGAGGAGGTGTGATGGTTCCCACTGTGTGGTTCCCACTGTGAAGCATGGAGGAGGAGTTGTGATGGTTCCCACTGTGTGGTTCCCACTGTGAAGCATGGAGGAGGAGGAGGTGTGTGGTTCCCACTGTGAAGCATGGAGGAGGAGGAGGTGTGTGGTTCCCACTGTGAAGCATGGAGGAGGAGGAGGTGTGTGGTTCCCACTGTGAAGCATGGAGGAGGAGGTGGTGTGATGGTTCCTACTGTGTGGTTCCCACTGTGAAGCACGGAGGAGGAGGTGGTGTGATGGTTCTTTGCTGGTGACACTGTCTGTAATTAATTTAGAATTCAAGGCACACTTAACCAGCATGGCTACCACAGCATTCTCCAGGGATACGCCATTCCATCTGGTTTGCGCTTTGTGGGACTATCATTTGTTTTTCAACAGGACAATGACCCAATTTGACCAAGAAGGAGAGTGATGGAGTGCTGCATCAGATGACCTGGCCTCCACAATCACCCAACCTCAACCCAATTGAGATGGTTTGGGACGAGTTGGACCGCAGAGTTAAGGAAAAGCAGCCAACAAATGCCCAGCATATGTGGGAACTCCTTCAAGACTATTGGTAAAGCATTCCAGGTGAAGCTGGTTGAGAGAATATATGTATTTTCACCTTTATCTAACCTGGTAGGCCAGTTGAGAACAAGTTCTCATTTACAACTGCGACCTGGCCAAGATAAAGCAAAGCAGTTCGACACAAACAAACACAGAGTTACACATAAACAAACGTATAGTCATTAACACAAAATAAAAATCTATATACAGTGTGTGCAAATGTAGAAGAGTAGGGAGGTAAGGCAATAAATAGGCCATAGAGGTGAAAATAATTACAATTTAGCATTAACACTGGAGTGATGGATGTGCAGATGATGATGTGCAAGTAGGGTGCAAAAGAGCAAGAGGGTAAGGAATAATATGGAGATGAGGTAGTTGGGTGTGCTATTTACAGATGAGCTATGTACAGGTACAGTGATCGGTAAGCTGCTCTGACAGCTGATGCTTAAAGTTAGAGAGGGAGATATAAGACTCCAGCTTCAATGATTTTTGCAATTTGTTCCAGTCATTGGCAGCAGAGAACTGGAAGGAAAGGTGGCCAAAGGAAGTGATGGCTTTGGGGATGACCAGTGAGATATACCTGCTGGAGCGCTTGCTACGGGTGGGTGTTGCTATGGTGACCAGTGAGCTGAGGTAAGGCGGGGCTTTACCTAGCAGAGACTTATAGATGACCTGGAGCCAGTGTGTTTGGCGACGAATATGAAGCGAGGGCCAGCCAACGAGAGCATACAGGTTGCAGTGGTGGGTAGTATATGGGGCTTTGGTGACAAAATGGATGGCACTGTGAAATCATGCTAAGACTCTGCAAAGATGTCATCAAAGCAAAGGGTGGCTACATTGAAGAATCTCAAATATATTTTCATTTGTTAATCCCTTTTTTTGTTATTACATGATTCCATATGCGTTATTTCATAGTTTACCGGTATGTCTTCACTATTATTCTACAATGTAGAAAACAGTAAAAATAAAGAAAAACCCTTGAATGAGTAGGTGTGTCCACACTTTTGATTGGTACTGTAGTTTGATTGCTAACTGTGTTAGTCAGAGTTATAGTTTGATTGCTAACTAGTTAGATTGCAGAATTACCTCCTATGACATTCCTTAAAAGGGCCTGTGTGATAGAGTAGAATGGCTGTGCTGTGCATTCCACACCATCGTGAGGAAGATGGACCAGACTGTAAGATTCTCTCTCCATGCTAATCTGTCTGTGGCCAGGTGGCTACCTGCTAAGCTACGCTAGCAGGTTACACTAGGAGGCTATGCTAGCAGGCGAAACTACAAGGCTAGGCCAGGAGGCTATGCTAGCCTATGATATGCTAGCAGGCTACATTAGGAGGCTAGCCTATGATATGCTAGCATGCTACACTAGGAGGCTAGGCTATGCTAGCAGACTAAAGTGCATGGAAGCGGCTACATTAGGAAGCTAGGCCAGGAGGCTACACTAACTCCCTTCAACCTGCATCATAGTTGGCTAACTTTTAGCCGGAAGGTTCCACTGGAAGGCTAGGCTAGGTTACGTTATAAGGCTACGTTAGGCCACACAGGCTAGACAATGACTCCCTTCAACTCTTCTCCTCTTTCTAACCTGCATGCTGTTAGCTAACTGTCGGCGGTTTTTAGAGTTAAGTGTGATGCAGAATGATATCTAAAAACAGACTGATTGTATTTTCTAGATTGTTCCATGACTGGACACAGATACACATACTGTATTGGCTGCAATACTCTGATCTAAGCCATGAACAGGTTCCTGCTGCCATCATGTTTAACCACAGAGCCTATCTAACCTGGACTTTAGTGGTCTTTTTCATCCCCTCTTTTCTCTTTTCTTGTTCTGTCCTTCATCTCACCCCGTTCTCCTCCAGCGCGGCCAGCGGCTTGTTGATGCTGTTGACGAACTTGTTGACGTGCTCAAAGTGTTTTGTCATCTCTGTGGCGAGCACCATGTCTATGATGGCTTGACGCAGGGTACGGTACTCATTCCTACAGAGAGAGAGAGAGAGCGAGAGAGACAGCGAGAAGGGAGGGGAGGAGAAAGAGAGAAGAGACAGCGAGAGGGAGGAGAGGGGGGAGGGGGGGAGAAAGAGAGAAGAACAGAGAGAGAGACAGCGAGAGGGAGGAGAGGGGGACAGGGGGAGAGAGAGAGAGAGAGAGAGAGAGACAGCATCGGGAGGGAGGAGAGAGAGAGAGAGAGAGAGAGAGAGAGAGAGAGAGAGAGAGAGAGAGAGAGAGAGAGAGAGAGAGAGAGAGAGAGAGAGAGAGAGAGAGAGAGAAGAACACAGAGAGAGACAGCGAGGGAGGGGAGAGAGAGAGAGAGAGAGAGAGAGAGGGGGGAGAAGAACAGAGAGAGAGAGAGAGAGAGAGAGAGAGAGGGGGAGAAGAACACAGAGAGAGAGAGAGGGAGGGAGAGAGAGAGAGAGAGAGAGAGAGAGAGAGAGAGGGGGAGAAGAACAGAGAGAGAGACAGCGAGAAGGGAGGAGAGAGAGAGAGAGAGAGAGAGAGAGAGAGAGAGAGGAGAGAGAGAGAGAGACAGAGAGAGAGAGAGAGAGAGAGAGAGGGAGAGAGAGAGAACACAGAGAGAGAGAGAGAGAGAGAGAGAGAGAGAGAGAGAGAGAGAGAGAGAGAGAGAGAGAGAGAGAGAGAGAGAGTGAGAGAGAGGAGGAGAGAGAGAGAGAGAGAGAGAGAAAGAAGCAGTGAAGGAGAGAGGAGAAGAGAGAGGGGGGGAAGAACACAGAGAGAGACAGCGAGAAGGGAGGGGGGAGAGAGAGAGAGAGAGAGACAGAGAGAGAGGGGGGAAGAACAGAGAGAGAGAGAGAGAGAGAGAGAGAGAGGGGGAGAAGAACACAGAGAGAGAGAGAGAGAGAGAGAGAGAGAGAGAGAGAGAGGGGGAGAGAGAGAGAGAGAGAGAGGGGGGAGAAGAACACAGAGAGAGACAGAGAAGGGAGGGGAGGAGAGAGAGAGAGAGAACAGAGAGAGAGAGAGAGAGAGAGAGAGAGAGAGAGAGAGAGAGAGAGAGAAGAACACAGAGAGAGAGAGAGAGAGAGAGAGAGAGAGAGAGAGAGAGAGAGAGAGAGAGAGAGAGAGAGAGAGAGAGAGAGAAGAACACAGAGAGAGACACGTTCACACAAAAAGCATTGGTAAATAAATGTGCTGAAAGCCCTTCTGGACAGTTGTAGCCTCCTGACTGTAGTGACAGAGGAGAGGAATGAATGGAGTGATTGTGTACCTTCCCCCATCCCAGGGAGAGCATTGCATGAGACACACTGCTCTGGGACTCAAATCACATGACTGCCCTGCCTCACTGTCTCTCTCACACACACGGACAGACAGACAGGCCAAACAGCCTCCCAGAAAACCCACAGACAGCCGTACCTCTCCATGTTCTTGAAGATGTTACACTTGTCGTCCCGTGTGGTGATCTGGAAGGCAAGGGCAGCGTGGTGGCTCTCTAGCACGGCCGTGTCGTTGTACAAGATGGCCAGCTCACTTCCTGCGTTACACAGGAAGCTGTTGGTGCGTCCCGGGTGATCCACGTCGTGTACCGTGGCTGCTATCAGAGCCGCCACCTCATCAATCTGCTCCAGACTTTGCTGTTCGGGAAAGAAGAGGAGTGTTTTCTTCCTATTTAACATGAATGGAATCTTCTAACTGGAATGTTTGAAAAACTTGGACATTTTGGGGAAGCTACCGGCATCGTGCAACTCTAATTAGGATTTGGATGAAGACATGCTGGTGATTGAGGAATGTCAGCCCAGGATTGACTCATTGCTGTGTGCTTATTTAATTTCAATGCGTGTTTGTTACAAATGTTTTACTTCTGCTGTCTCTGAACAGGTCATACAGATTTACCTGTATAAATGAGGGGCAAACAAACATACAACCAAACCAAAGTAGACAAAAACAAACAAGACAAAACAAGACAAACAAATAAATAAGACAAAAACAAACAAGTCAAATCAAACAAGACAAACAAATAAATAAGACAAAAACAAACAAGTCAAATCAAACAAGACAAACAAATAAATAAGACAAAAACAAACAAGTCAAAACAAGACAAAACAAACAAGACAAACAAATAAATAAGACAAAAACAAACAAGACAAAAACAAACAAGTCAAAACAAAACAAAAAAGTCAAAACAAAACAAAACAAACAAGACAAAACAAGACAAAACAAGACAAAACAAACAAGACAAAAACAAACAAGACAAAAACAAACAAGACAAAACAAGACAAACAAACAAGACAAAAACAAACAAGACAAAAAGACAAAACAAACAAGACAAAGACAAACAAGTCAAAACAAGACAAAACAAACAAGACAAACAAATAAATAAGACAAAAAAACAAACAAGACAAAACAAACAAGTCAAAACAAGACAAAACAAACAAGACAAAACAAACGAGACAAAACTGTCTGACCCAGTGGCGGCCATCTTGGACGGCCATCTTACCTTGACCCTCTCCTTGCAGAGGAAGTATGCGGTAGCGTGCATGACATCGGCAGCATGCGAGGAGTTGTGGTAGGAGTTGGTGGAGTGGTAGTTAGCCTCGATCCCCTGCAGCCAGGAGCGGAGAGTGGCCTCGGGACAGCTCAGGAACTCACACACCCCGAACCGAGAGAAGATCTTCAGGCCCAGATAGGTCAGAGGCCTGGGAGGAGACAATTACCAGACAGCATGAAGGTTAGGATGAACAGAATGGAGGTGTTCAATACCACAGAGTTAAGGAAAATAACCTCACACTCAACGTCAACAAAACTAAGGAGATGATTGTGGACTTCAGGAAACAGCAGAGGGAACACCCCCCTATCCACATCGATGGAAAAGTAGTGGAGAGGGTAGCTAGTTTTAAGTTCCTCGGCATACACATCACAGACAAACTGAATTGGTCCACTCACACTGACAGCGTCGTGAAGAAGGCGCAGCAGCGCCTATTCAACCTCAGGAGGCTGAAGAAATTCGGCTTGTCACCAAAAGCACTCACAAACTTCTACAGATGCACAATCGAGAGCATCCTGGCGGGCTGTATCACCGCCTGGTACGGCAACTGCTCCGCCCTCAACCGTAAGGCTCTCCAGAGGGTAGTGAGGACTGCACAACGCATCACCGGGGGCAAACTACCTGCCCTCCAGGACACCTACACCACCCGTTGTTACAGGAAGGCCATAAAGATCATCAAGGACATCAACCACCCGAACCACTGCCTGTTCACCCCGCTATCATCCAGAAGGCGAGGTCAGTACAGGTGCATCAAAGCTGGGACCGAGAGACTGAAAAACAGCTTCTATCTCAAGGCCATCAGACTGTTAAACAGCCACCACTAACATTGAGTGGCTGCTGCCAACACACTGTCATTGACACTGACCCAACTCCAGCCATTTTAATAATGGGAATTGATGGGAAATGATGTAAATATATCACTAGCCACTTTAAACAATGCTACCTTATATAATGTTACTTACCCTACATTATTCATCTCATATGCATATGTATATACTGTACTCTACATCATCGACTGCATCCTTATGTAACACATGTATCACTAGCCACTTTAACTATGCCACTTTGTTTACTTTGTCTACACACTCATCTCATATGTATATACTGTACTCGATACCATCTACTGTATGCTGCTCTGTACCATCACTCATTCATATATCCTTATGTACATATTCCTTATCCCCTTACACTGTGTATAAGACAGTAGTTTTGGAATTGTTAGTTAGATTACTTGTTGGTTATCACTGCATTGTCGGAACTAGAAGCACAAGCATTTCGCTACACTCGCATTTAACATCTGCTAACCATGTGTATGTGACAAATCAAATTTGATTTGAAGTACAGTACACTGTGTAACACCCCCCCCCCAAAAAAACATCAAAAAAAACAAACATGATTTGGGGGATTTTCACGTAATGTAGAATGGTCCTTTGAAGGAAGGATTGTTGACCTATATTTGATATTTGCATCTTAAAGACATGTTCAGGTAATTTGGCAACTAAGAAAGACTCATTTTAAACCTGCCCCTTTGGGCTGGATGTGTCAATGTGTAGTTCATACATGCATAATCTATGAGCAGAATTCGTCTTACCTCAATTAGCCACAAAATCCATAGTTGAAAATGACTGCTTCTTTTCGCTATATTTGTATTTATTATTCTGTCCAGCAGAATTAAGGCAGTTATACCATTTTAAAAACATTACTATACAATTACAGAATTCACAACTTACTGTGTGTGTGCCCATAGTCCACTACCACATATCTACAGAGACAAACCCATGTGTACGTGTGTATAGTGTGTATGTTATCATGTGTGTGTCTATGTGTGTGTGTGTGGTGACCATTAACATCTGCTAACCATGTGGGGGACCATGTAACATCTGTATGTGTATGTGACCAATAACATCTGTGTGTGTGTGACCATTAACATGTAACCATGTGTATGTGTGTGTAACCATGTGTATGTGTGTGTAACACCCCCCCCCAAAAAAAAAAAAACAAACATGTGTTTTCACGTGTGTTGTTGACCTATATTTGCATGTGTTCAGGTAATTTGGCAACTAAGAAAGACTCATTTTAAACCTGCCCCTTTGGGCTGGATGTGTCAATGTGTAGTTCATACATGCATAATCTATGAGCAGAATTCGTCTTACCTCAATTAGCCACAAAATCCATAGATGAAAATGACTGTGTGTGTGTGTGTGTGTGCCCATATCCACTGTGTGTGTGTGTGTGTGTGTGTCTATGTGTGTGTGTGTGTATGTGTGTGTCTATGTGTGTGTGTGTGTGTCTATGTGTGTGTCTATGTGTGTGTGTGTGTGTGTGTGTGTGTGTGTGTGTGTGTGTGTGTGTGTGTGTGTGTGTGTGTGTGTGTGTGTGTGTGTGTGTGTGTGTGTGTGTGTGTGTGTGTGTGTGTGTGTATGTGTGTGTGTGTGTAGTGTGTGTGTGTGTGTGTGTGTGTGTGTGTGTGTCTGTGTGTGTGTGTGTGTGTGTGTCTATGTGTGTGTGTGTTAAGTCTATGTGTGTGTGTGTGTATGTGTGTGTCTATGTGTGTGTGTGTGTGTGTATGTGTGTGTGTGTGTGTGTGTGTAGTGTGTGTGTGTGTGTGTGTGTGTGTATGTATGTGTGTGTGTGTGTGTGTGTGTCTATGTGTGTGTGTGTGTGTGTGTATGTTATCATGTGTGTGTGTATGTGTGTGTGTGTGTGTGTGTGTGTGTGTGTGTGTGTGTGTGTGTGTGTGTGTGTGTGTGTGTGTGTGTGTGTGTGTGTGTGTGTGTGTGTGTGTGTGTGTGTGTGTGTGTGTGTGTGTGTGTGTGTGTGTGTGTGTGTGTGTGTGTGTGTGTGTGTGTGTGTGTGTGTGTGTGTGTGTGTGTGTGTGTGTGTGTGTGTGTGTGTGTGTGTGTGTGTGTGTGTGTGTGTGTGTGTGTGTGTGTGTGTGTGTGTGTGTGTGTGTGTGTGTGTGTGTGTGTGTGTGTGTGTGTGTGTGTGTGTGTGTGTGTGTGTGTGTGTGTGTGTGTGTGTGTGTGTGTGTGTGTGTGTGTGTGTGTGTGTGTGTGTGTGTGTGTGTGTGTGTGTGTGTGTGTGTGTGTGTGTGTGTGTGTGTGTGTGTGTGTGTGTGTGTGTGTGTGTGTGTGTGTGTGTGTGTGTGTGTGTGTGTGTGTGTGTGTGTGTGTGTGTGTGTGTGTGTGTGTGTGTGTGTGTGTGTGTGTGTGTGTGTGTGTGTGTGTGTGTGTGTGTGTGTGTGTGTGTGTGTGTGTGTGTGTGTGTGTGTGTGTGTGTGTGTGTGTGTGTGTGTGTGTGTGTGTGTGTGTGTGTGTGTGTGTGTGTGTGTGTGTGTGTGTGTGTGTGTGTGTGTGTGTGTGTGTGTGTGTGTGTGTGTGTGTGTGTGTGTGTGTGTGTGTGTGTGTGTGTGTGTGTGTGTGTGTGTGTGTGTGTGTGTGTGTGTGTGTGTGTGTGTGTGTGTGTGTGTGTGTGTGTGTGTGTGTGTGTGTGTGTGTGTGTGTGTGTGTGTGTGTGTGTGTGTGTGTCTCTTCACAGTCCCCGCTGTTCCATAAGTTGTATTTTTACCTGCTTTTTAAATTTACATTTACATTTAAGTCATTTAGTGCTGCATCAGTTACCTGATGTGGAATAGAGTTCCATGTAGTCATGGCTCTATGTAGTACTGTGGAATAGAGTTCCATGTGGTCATGGCTCTATGTAGTACTGTGGAATAGAGTTCCATGTGGTCATGGCTCTATGTAGTACTGTGGAATAGAGTTCCATGTGGTCATGGCTCTATGTAGTACTGTGGAATAGAGTTCCATGTGGTCATGGCTCTATGTAGTACTGTGGAATAGAGTTCCATGTGGTCATGGCTCTATGTAGTACTGTGTGCCTCCCATAGTCTGTTCTGGACTTGGGGACTGTGAAGAGACCTCTGGTGGCATGTCTTGTGGGGGTATGTATGGGTGTCTGAGCTGTGTGCTAGTATTTTAAACAGACAGCTCGGTACCTTCAGCTTGTCAACACCTCTTACAAAAACAAGTCATGAGGAAGTCAATCTCTCTTCCACTTTGAGTCATGAGAGATTGACATGAATATTATTAATGTTAGCTCTCTGTGTACCTCTAAGGGCCAGCTGTGCTGCCCTGTTCTGAGACAATTGTAATTTCCTAAGTCCCTCTTTGAGGCACCTGACCACACGACTGGACAGTAGTCCAGGTGAGACAAAACCAGGGCCTGTAGGACCTGCCGTGTTGTTAAGAAGGCAGAGCATTGCTTTATTATGGACAGACTTCTCCCCATCTTAGCTACTGTTGTATCAATATGTTTTGACCATGACAGTTTACAATCCAGGGTTACTCCACGAAGTGTAGTCACCTCAACTTGCTCAATTTCCACATGATTCATTACGAGATGTAGTTGAGGTTTAGAGTTTTGTGAATGATTTTTCCCAAATACAATGCTTTTAGTTTTGGAAATATTTAGGACTGACTTATTCCTTGCTACCCATTGTGAAAATAACTGCAGCTCTTTGTTAAGTGTTGCAGTCATTTCAGTCGCTGTGGTAGCTGACGTATATTGTGTTGAGTCATCCGCATACATAGACACACTGGCTTTACTCAAAGCCAGTGGCATGTCGTTAGTAAAAATGGAAAAAAATCAACGGGCCTAAACTGCTACCCTGGGGAATTCCTGCTTCTACCTGGATTACGTTGGAGAGGCTTCCATTAAAGAACACCCTCTGTGTTCTGTTAGACAAGTAACTCTTTATCCACATTATAGCCGGGGCTGTAAAGCCAGAACGCATACGTTTTTCCAGCAGTAGATCAATAATGTCCAAAGCTGTAAAGAAGTCTAACAAGACAGCCCCTACAAGCTGTACTGCGCCATTTTCCCTACATTTCCCCCCCACGTGGGCCAGCCCCCTAGCAATTCGAGTTCCACCAATGAGCTTCAGCCCCTTGCATTTGAGATTACAAGAGAATCTTTTTAAAGCATAATTGAGAAATAATTTATTCCTGTTTTAATATTTGTGAAATTTTGCATTAAAACTGCATTATGTTTCATCTGTAGTTGCTACAAAATAAAATTGGTGTCGTGTAAAGCTTTACCCGCTTAGGAATACTAAAAAATATAAACATGAATATTGAAAATATAACATTTTTGAATTTGACAAATGTTTCAATATATTGTTGACCAAGAACATAATATCCTCTACAGGCATATCACAGTTCTAGAGTGGTATCTCTGCTACTTTCAGAGATTATTTGTAAGCATTACCAACATCTGTCGTTCTGCCCCTGAACAGGCAGTTAACCCACTGTTCCTAGGCCGTCATTGAAAATAAGAATTTGTTCTTAACTGACTTGCCTGGTTAAATAAAATAAAGGTAAAATAAAAAAATAAAGAGTGAATGTGAAAATGGATTCAAAATGGTCGCCCTCTGCTGGTGATTTGCAGGATGTGCAATGATTACAAGTAAAATGAGGGCTGTGATTGGTTACATTGCCGACTATGCCAATTTCTATGTATAAAATGGGCCGTAACTTTAAAACTAGCAGAGATTCCACTTTGTAACTTTGATATGCCCGTATAGTATTATTATATTCAACAATATATTGAAACATTTGGCAAATTAAAAACATATTCATGTTTATATTTTTCAATATTCATAAATTCATGTAAGAAAAAAAGTGTTATTGAAATCAAAATACCAATCATATTACAAAGTTTCACGTGACACCAATCGTTTTCTTTGTAGCATCTATAGATGAAACATAATGGAGTCTTAAAGGAGGCCTGGGTAAAGCCAACAAATGTCACAAATATTCCAAACTTCAATTCATTATTTCTCAAATATGCTTTTAGGCACATAGATACATAGGAACTAAATGGATAGAATGAAAATCTCCTAAATCATGGTCTTTTTTTTGTCTTGGCTTCATGAGGAATCACCCATATGCCCCTGGTTGAAAGTAGTGCACTATATAGGGAATATGGTCCCATTTAGGACACACGCATTAGCTTCACAGCCGGTGTACAGTACTGAAACAGATGGGAGTTTGTAGAATTGTCTCTGTATTTCTGTGGCTTCTGGACCTCTCTAAACCAAACCACAGTAGAGATGAAGGAGAAAGTCTTTATGATCGGACTCATTGCTTTTGATTCCACCTCCTGGGACACCGTTTTCCTCAGTTATTTTGATAAAGCTGGCTGAAGTGAATATTTATAAAAGTGTTACTACAGCAGTATAACAGTGTTATTACAGTGTTATAACCTCCCCTCACCGTTTCAGACAGGCAGTCTCCAGGTTGAACATGTTATTACAACATTAGAGTGTTATTACAGTGTTATAACCTCCCCTCACAGTTTCAGACAGGCAGTCTCCAGGTTGAATATGTTATTACAACATTAGAGTGTTATTACAGTGTTATAACCTCCCCTCACCGTTTCAGACAGGCCGTTTCCAGGTTGAATATGTTATTACAACATTAGAGTGTTATTACAGTGTTATAACCTCCTCACCGTTTCAGACAGGCCGTTTCCAGGTTGAATATGTTATTACAACATTAGAGTGTTATTACAGTGTTATAACCTCCCCTCACCGTCTCAGACAGGCCGTCTCCAGGTTGAACATGTTATTACAACATTAGAGTGTTATTACAGTGTTATAACCTCCCCTCACCGTCTCAGACAGGCAGTCTCCAGGTTGAACATGTTATTACAGTGTTATAACCTCCCCTCACCGTCTCAGACAGGCCGTCTCCAGGTTGAACATGTTATTACAACATTAGAGTGTTATTACAGTGTTATAACCTCCCCTCACCGTCTCAGACAGGCCGTCTCCAGGTTGAACATGTTATTACAACATTAGAGTGTTATTACAGTGTTATAACCTCCCCTCACCGTTTCAGACAGGCCGTTTCCAGGTTGAATATGTCAAAGTCCCAGGAGTCTTCATTCTCCATTGTCTGGGCAACGTGAGGAGGGATGTCATTCAACGAAAGGGGCATGGCTAAGTGACTTGGGAGGTGGGGCTCTGAGAGGGGGACGGTGCGGGGGGTGAGGAGAGGGAGAGATGTTGGGGGGAGAGAGAGGCAAATCAAAACAGCGCTTTACGTGATCAACATCATCATCTTCATCACTATGCCAGGAGAGCAATACTGTACGTACGTTTCACAGCAAAGATGTATTCGTTTCCTGATAATCTGCGCAAGCCATCCTGTGAAAGAATGAGAGAGAGAGAGAGAGAGAGAGGAGAGAGAGATTCAGAGAGAGAGAGAGAGAGCAGAGAGAGAAGAGACTTGGGAGAGGGGCTCTGAGAGAGAGAGAGAGAGAGAGAGAGAGAGAGAGAGAGAGAGAGAGAGAGAGAGAGAGAGAGAGAGAGAGAGAGATCATCATCTTCATCACTATGCCAGGAGAGCAGATACTGAGAGAGAGAGAGAGAGAGAGAGAATCTGAGAGAGAGAGAGAGAGAGAGAGAGAGAGAGAGAGAGAGAGAGAGAGAGAGAGAGAGAGAGAGAGAGAGAGAGAGAGAGAGAGAGAGAGAGAGAGAGAGAGAGAGAGAGAGAGAGAGAGAGAGAGAGAGAGAGAGAGAGAGAGAGAGAGAGAGAGAGAGAGAGAAGAGAGAGAGAGAGAGAGAGAGAGAGAGAGAGAGAGAGAGAGAGAGAGAGAGAGAGAGAGAGAGAGAGAGAGAGAGAGAGAGAGAGAGAGAGAGAGAGAGAGAGAGAGAGAGAGAGAGAGAGAGAGAGAGAGAGAGAGAGAGAGAGAGAGAGAGAGAGAGAGAGAGAGAGAGAGAGAGAGAGAGAGAGAGAGAGAGAGAGAGAGAGAGAGAGAGAGAGAGAGAGAGAGAGAGAGAGAGAGAGAGAGAGAGAGAGAGAGAGAGAGAGAGAGAGAGAGAGAGAGAGAGAGAGAGAGAGAGAGAGAGAGAGAGAGAGAGAGAGAGAGAAACAAGAGAGAATAATAATTATATCAGTCCATAGTTTCAGACACTGTCAAATTAAATGAATGTCAAGAAACTACTACGCCCAATCCATAACCATGTACCACTTTAATAGACTACAGCTCAGCATGAGCTCAGTACCCTCCAAGCTCATAATCAAGCTGGAGGCCCTGGGTCTCAACCCCGCCCTGTGCAATTGGGTCCTGGACTTTCTGATGGGCCACCCCCAGGTGGTGAAGGTAGGAAACAACATCTCCACTTCGCTGACCATCAAAACTGGGGCCCCACAAGGGTGCGTGCTCAGCCTCCTCCTGTACTCCCTGTTCACCAGACTGCGTGGCCATGCACGCCTCCAACTCAACCATCAAGTTTGCAGACGACACAACAGTGGTGGGCTTGATTACCAACAGCAAAGAGACAACCTACAGGGAGGAGGTGAGGGCACTCGGAGTGTGGTGTCAGGAAAACAACCTCTCACTCAAGTCAACAAAACAAAGGAGATGATCGTGGACTTCAGGAAACAGCAGAGGGAGCACCCACCTATCTACATCGAAGGGACAGTAGTGGAGAAGGTGGAAAGTTTTAAGTTCCTCGGCGTACACATCACAGACAAACTGAAATGGTCCACCCACACTGACAGTGTGGTGAAGGCGCAACAGAGCCTCTTCAACCTCAGGAGACTGAAGAAATGTGGCTTGTCACCTAAAACCCTGACAAACTTTTACAGATGCACAATCGAGAGCATCCTGTCAGGCTGTATCACCACCTGGTACGGCAACTGCACCACCCTCAACCGCAAGGCTCTCCAGAGGGTAGTGAGGTCTGCACAACGCATCACTGGGGGATAACTACCTGCCCTCCAAGACACCTACAGCACCCGATGTCACAGGAAGGCCAAAAAGATCAAGGACAACAACCACCCGAGCTACTGCCTGTTCACCCCGCTACCATCCAGAAGGCGAGGTCAGTATAGGTGCATCAAAGCTGGGACCAAGACAAAGAAAAACAGCTTCTATCTCAAGGCCATCAGACTGCTAAACAGCTATCACTAACTCAGAGAGACTGCTACCTACATAAACACCCATATCAATGGCCACTTTAATAAATGGATCACTAAACAATGCCACTTTAATAATGTTTACATATCTTACACTACTCATATCATAAACTCAGCAAAAAAAAGAAATGTCCTCTCACTATCAACTGCGTTTATTTTCAGCAAACTTAACATGTGTAAATATTAGTATGAACATAACAAGATTCAACAACTGAGACACAGACATGTGACTAACAGAAATTGAATAATGTGTCCCTGAACAAAGGGAGGGGGGGGGTCAAAATCAAAAGTAACAGTCAGTATCTGTTGTGGCCACCAGCTGCATTATAATAATAATAATAATATATGCCATTTAGCAGACGCTTTTATCCAAAGCGACTTACAGTCATGTGTGCACACATTCTGTACTGCAGTGCATCTCCTCCTCATGGACTGCACCAGATTTGCCAGTTCTTTCTGTGTGATGTTACCCTACTCTTCCACCAAGGCACCTTCAAGTTCCCAGACATTTCTGGGGGGGGATAGGCCCTAGTCCTCACCCTCCGATCCAACAGGTCCCAGACATTTCTGGGGGAAAGGCCCTAGCCCTCACCCTCCGATCCAACAGGTCCCAGACATTTCTGGGGGGAAAGGCCCTAGTCCTCACCCTCCGATCCAACAGGTCCCAGACATTTCTGGGGGAAAGGCCCTAGCCCTCACCCTCCGATCCAACAGGTCCCAGACATTTCTGGGGTAAAGGCCCTAGCCCTCACCCTCCGATCCAACAGGTCCCAGACATTTCTGGGGGAAAGGCCCTAGCCCTCACCCTCCGATCCAACAGGTCCCAGACATTTCTGGGGTAAAGGCCCTAGCCCTCACCCTCCGATCCAATAGGTCCCAGACATTTCTGGGGGAAAGGCCCTAGCCCTCACCCTCCGATCCAACAGGTCCCAGACATTTCTGGGGGAAAGGCCCTAGCCCTCACCCTCCGATCCAACAGGTCCCAGACATTTCTGGGGGAAAGGCCCTA
>NW_025746317.1:85000-87500 GCF_021184085.1 Oncorhynchus gorbuscha
TGTTAAAGACCAAAGATATCCTATAGAGAGACTATATGACATGTAGATGACTGTTAGTATCATGTTAAATGATATCATGAGAGAGAAGAAAGATATCATGTTAAGAGAGAGAGAAAGATATCATTGTAGAGAAAAGATATCGTTAGGCACCTTGGTGATTGGAGCTATCATGATGGTCATGGAGTGGATTCTGGCCATGGAGGAGTGTCTTCATCTGGGAACTGCCTGGAAACATGAGGACAAACTCAACCTGAGCTTTATATCCAACTGATACATGTTCAGCAGCCATCATGGTTAACACAGGACTGTTTTACTAGTTTTACTAACGGGAACCAGCCTGCATTAAATGAGGTCTAGAAAGTGACTAAAAGAGGAAAGTAGGAGAGACGAGGAGAGGAAGAGGAGGAGAGACATGGAGAGACGTTAGAGAGGAAGACATGGTTAGGAGAGAAAGAAGACGAGAGAGAAAGATATCATGGTTAGAAGACGATATCATGGTTAGAGAGAAGAAAGATATCATGAGGAGAGGAAGAGATAGAGAGAAGAGAGGAAGATATCATGAGGAGAGAGAAGACATGAGGAGAGAAAGAAGATATCATGGTTAGAGAGAGAGGATATCAGGTTAAGACGAGGAGAAGAAGACGAGGAGAGGAAGAGGAGGAGAGGAAGACGAGGTTAGAGAGAAAAAAGACGAGAGAGAGAGAAAGATATCATGGTTAGAGAGAGAGAAAGATATCATGGAGAGGAAGACGATATCAGGAGAGAAAGATAGAGACAGACGACAGGGCTCCTCCAGAGGAAGACGAGGAGAGGAAGACGAGGAGAGGAAGACGAGGAGAGGAAGACGAGGAGAGAGGAGAGAGAAAAAAGATCAGGAAGACGGGAGAGGAAGAGAGGAGAGAGAATGTTAGACAGGAGAGGAAGAACGAGGAGAGGAAGACGAGGAGAGGACAGACGAGGAGAGGAGAGAACCTTGAGGACTAGAGACAGAGAGGAAGACGTGGAGAGGAAGACTATATGACTGGAGAGGAAGAGTTGAGGAAGAGATGAAACGAGGAGGTGAGACGTGGAGAGGAAGATCTTCTCTGGGAACTGCCTGGAGAGGAAGACCAACTGAAGGCGAGGAAGACGAGGAGCCTGAGAGGAAGACGAGGAGAGGAAGACGAGGAGAGGAGAGACGAGGAGACGAGAGACGAGGAGAGGAGGACTAGGAGAGGAAGACGAGGAGCGGAAGAGGAGGAGAGACATGGAGAGACGTGGAGAGGAAGATCAGGAGGAAGACGGGAAGGCGAGGAAGACGAGGAGGAGAGGAAGACGAGGAGAGGAAGACAAGGAGAGGAAGACGAGGAGAAGAAGACGAGGAGAGGAAGACGGGAGAGAAAGATGAGGAGAGGAAGACGAGGAGAGGAAGACGAGGAGAGACATGGAGAGGAAGACGAGGAGAGGAAGACGGGGAGAGGAAGACGGGAGAGGAAGACGAGGAGAGGAAGACGTGGAGAGGAAGACGATGAGAGAGAGGAAGACGAGGAGAGGAAGACAAGGAGAGAAAGATGAGGAGAGGAAGACGAGGAGAGGAAGACGAGGAGAGGAAAACGAGGAGAGGAAGACGAGGAAGAGACATGGAGAGGAAGACGGGAGGAGAGGAAGACGAGGAGAGGAAGACGGGAGAGGAAGACGAGGAGAGGAAGACGTGGAGAGACGAAGACGAGGAGAGGAAGACGACTGGAGAGGAAGACGAGGAGAGGAAGACGGAGAGACGTGGAGAGGAAGACGAGGAGAGGAAGACGAGGAGAGGAGAGACGAGACAAGAGAGGAAGACTAGGAGAGGAAGAGGAGGAGAGGAAGAGGAGGAGAGACATGGAGAGACGTGGAGAGGAAGATCAGGAGGAAGACGGGAAGGCGAGGAAGACGAGGAGGAGAGGAAGACGAGGAGAGGAAGACGAGGAGAGGGAGAGACGAGGAGAGGAGAGACGAGGAGAGGAGGACTAGGAGAGGAAGACGAGGAGAGGAAGAGAGACATGGAGAGACGTGGAGAGGAAGATCAGGAGGAAGATGGGAAGGCGAGGAAGACGAGGAGGAGAGGAAGACGAGGAGAGGAAGACAAGGAGAGGAAGACGAGGAGAGGAAGACGAGGGAGACGGAAGATGAGGAGAGGAAGACGAGGAGAGGACGAGGAGAGGAAAACGAGGAGAGGAAGACAAGGAGAAGAGAGACGAGGAGAGGAGAGACGAGGAGAGGAAGACTAGGAGAGGAAGACGAGGAGAGGAAGAGGAGGAGAGACATGGAGAGACGTGGAGAGGAAGATCAGGAGGAAGACGGGAAGGCGAGGAAGACGAGGAGGAGAGGAAGACGAGGAGAGGAAGACGAGGAGAGGAGAGACGAGGAGAGGAGGACGAGGAGTGGAAGATGAGGAGAGGAAGACGAGGAGAGGCGAGGAGAGGAAAACGAGGAGAGGAAGACAAGGAGAAGAGAGACGAGGAGAGGAGAGAGAGAGACGAGG
>NW_025746317.1:97500-102500 GCF_021184085.1 Oncorhynchus gorbuscha
GGGGAGAGACGGGGGAGAGAGAGGGGGAGAGAGAGACGGGGAGAGAAAGGGGAGAGAGGGGGGGGAGAGATAGGGGGAGAGACGGGGGAGAGACGGGGAGAGACGGGGAAAGAGGGGGAGAGGGGGAGAGGGAGAGATACATAAAAAAACTGAGAATCAGGCATCATTAGAGATTTTCTGTAAGTTTAACAACACTAGCATCACACACAGTCCTGTGAGGTTAGCTTAGCTCAGATAGCATAGCCCTTCACACTAGCATCACACACAGTCCTGCGAAGTTAGCTTAGCTCAGCTAGCATAGCTCTTCACACTAGCATTACACACAGTCCTGCGAAGTTAGCCTAGCTCAGCTAGCATAGATCTTCACACTAGCATCACACACAGTCCTGCGAAGTGAGCTTAGCTCAGCTAGCATAGCTCTTCACACTAGCATCACACAGTCCTGTGAAGTTAGCTTAGCTCAGCTAGCATAGCGCTTCACACTAGCATCACACACAGTCCTGCGAAGTGAGCTTAGCTCAGCTAGCATAGCTCTTCACACTAGCATCACACACAGTCCTGTGAGGTTAGCTTAGCTCAGATAGCATAGCCCTTCACACTAGCATCACACACAGTCCTGCGAAGTTAGCTTAGCTCAGCTAGCATAGCTCTTCACACTAGCATTACACACAGTCCTGCGAAGTTAGCCTAGCTCAGCTAGCATAGATCTTCACACTAGCATCACACACAGTCCTGCGAAGTGAGCTTAGCTCAGCTAGCATAGCTCTTCACACTAGCATCACACACAGTCCTGTGAAGTTAGCTTAGCTCAGCTAGCATAGCTCTTCACACTAGCATCACACACAGTCCTGCGAAGTGAGCTTAGCTCAGCTAGCATAGCTCTTCACACTAGCATCACACGCAGTCCTGCGAAGTGAGCTTAGCTCAGCTAGCATAGCTCTTCACACTAGCATCACACACAGTCCTGCGAAATTAGCTTAGCTAACAGTTCAGACAGACAGACAGACAGACAGACAGACAGACAGACAGACAGACAGACAGACAGACAGACAGACAGACAGACAGACAACGTCTCTCTAGCTGTAGCTGTGTCTCTAGCCGTCTCTCTAGCTGTGGCTGTCTCTCTGTCTATAGCTGTCTCTCTAGCTGTAGCTGTGTCTCTAGCTGTAGCTGTCTCTCTGTCTATAGCTGTCTCTCTAGCTGTAGCTGTGTCTCTAGCCATCTCTCTAGCTGTAGCTGTGTCTCTAGCTGTCTCTCTAGCTGTAGCTGTCTCTCTGTCTATAGCTGTCTCTCTAGCTGTAGCTGTGTCTCTAGCTGTCTCTCTAGCTGTAGCTGTGTCTCTAGCCGTCTCTCTAGCTGTAGCTGTGTCTCTAGCTGTCTCTGTAGCTGTAGCTGTCTCTCTAGCTGTAGCTGTGTCTCTAGCTGTCTCTCTAACTGTAGCTGTGTCTCTAGCTGTCTCTGTAGCTGTGTCTCTAGCCGTCTCTCTAGCTGTAGCTGTGTCTCTAGCTGTAGCTGTGTCTCTAGCTGTGTCTCTAGCTGTCTCTCTAACTGTAGCTGTGTCTCTAGCTGTAGCTGTGTCTCTAGCTGTCTCTCTGTCTATAGCTGTCTCTCTAGCTGTGGCTGTCTCTCTAGCTGTAGCTGTCTCTCTGTCTATAGCTGTCTCTCTAGCTGTAGCTGTGTCTCTAGCTGTCTCTCTAGCTGTAGCTGTCTCTCTAGCTGTAGCTGTCTCTCTGTCTATAGCTGTCTCTCTAGCTGTAGCTGTCTCTCTGTCTATAGCTGTCTCTCTAGCTGTAGCTGTGTCTCTAGCCGTCTCTCTAGCTGTAGCTGTGTCTCTAGCTGTCTCTCTAGCTGTAGCTGTGTCTCTAGCTGTCTCTGTAGCTGTAGCTGTCTCTCTGTCTATAGCTGTCTCTCTAGCAGTAGCTGTGTCTCTAGCTGTCTCTCTAGCTGTAGCTGTGTCTCTAGCTGTGTCTCTGTCTGTAGCTGTGTCTCTAGCTGTGTCTCTGTCTGTAGCTGTGTCTCTAGCTGTCTCTGTAGCTGTAGCTGTCTCTCTGTCTATAGCTGTCTCTCTAGCTGTAGCTGTGTCTCTAGCTGTCGCTGTGTCTCTAGCTGTCTCTCTAACTGTAGCTGTGTCTCTAGCTGTAGCTGTGTCTCTAGCCGTCTCTCTAGCTGTAGCTGTGTCTCTAGCCGTCTCTCTAGCTGTAGCTGTGTCTCTAGCTGTCTCTCTAGCTGTAGCTGTGTCTCTAGCTGTCTCTGTAGCTGTAGCTGTCTCTCTGTCTATAGCTGTCTCTCTAGCTGTAGCTGTGTCTCTAGCTGTCTCTCTAGCTGTAGCTGTGTCTCTAGCTGTGTCTCTGTCTGTAGCTGTGTCTCTAGCTGTGTCTCTGTCTGTAGCTGTGTCTCTAGCTGTCTCTGTAGCTGTAGCTGTCTCTCTGTCTATAGCTGTCTCTCTAGCTGTAGCTGTGTCTCTAGCTGTCTCTCTAGCTGTAGCTGTGTCTCTAGCTGTCTCTCTAACTGTAGCTGTGTCTCTAGCTGTGTCTCTGTCTGTAGCTGTCTCTCTAGATGTAGCTGTGTCTCTAGCTGTGTCTCTAGCTGTCTCTCTAGCTGTGTCTCTGTCTGTAGCTGTGTCTCTAGCTGTGTCTAGCTGTGTCTGTTGCTGTGTCTGTTGCTGTGTCGGTTGCTGTGTCTGTGTCTGTGCCTGTAGCTGTGGCTGTAGCTGTGTCTCTAATTGTGTCCGTAGCCGTGTCTGTAGCTGCCCTTTTTCTGACACTGCAAATTGAAAATCCCAATGTGGCCCTTGAGCCAAAACGTCTGTAGCACCCCTACCTTAGTGCTTCCATCTATACACTGTTTGGTTGAGAATAAACAACAGACCATTCTTTAGTAAAACAAATGGAAACGAATGAAAACCCACCTGAATGACTTGATCCTCATTGGTGATCTCTATGGCCTCCTGACTCTGCTCCAATGCTGTGAAGATAGCATTACACGCCCTAGGAAAGAGAGGGAGGGGGAGAGCAGGGATGGAGAGGGGGAGGAGGGAGATGGGGGAGGGAGAAGAAGGGAAGGAGAGGGAGAAGGAGGGAGGGAGAGAGGGAGAGCATGAGAGAGGGAGAGTAGGGGAGGGAGGGAGGGAAGGAAGGAGGGAGGGAGAGAGATAGGGAGGGAGGGAGGGAGAGAGAGATAGGGAGGGAGAGATAGGGAGGGAGGGAAGAGAGATTGGGAGGGAGGGAGAGATAGGGAAGGAGGGAGAGATAGGGAGGGAGGGAGAGATAGGGAGGGAGGGAGAGATAGGGAGGGAGGGAGATAGGGAGGGAGGGAGATAGGGAGGAAGGGAGATAGTTGAAATGCACCTCTGAATGTAGAACAGGAACTACATTTAGACATGTGTACAGTACATAGCTGTAGAAAGAACATTATACTTTTTTAATTTCTCATTTTTAATCACACTCCACCATTATTACAGGATTTGGGGCCAGCATTGAGTGGATTTATTTATTTTTATTTAACTAGGCAAGTCAGCTAAGAACAAATACTTATTTACAATGACGGCCTACCAAAAGGAAAAATACCTCCTGCGTGGACGAGGTCCTGGGATTAAACATAAATACAATATAAATATAGGACAAAACACACATCACAACAAGAGAGACAAAACAACACGACATAAAGAGAGACCTAAAGACAACAACTTAGCAAGAGAGCAGCACATCACAACACAGAATAGTAGCAACACAACATAACAACAACATGGTAGCAACACAACATGGCAGCCACATGGTAGCAACACAACATGGCAACCACATGGTAGCAACACAACGTGACAACAACATGGTAGCAACACAACATGGCAACCACATGGTAGCAACACAACATGGCAACCACATGGTAGCAACACAACGTGACAACAACATGGTAGCAACACAACATAACAACAACATGGTAGCAGCACAACATGGCAACAGCATGGTAGCAACACAACATAACAACAACATGGCAACAGCATGGTAGCAACACAACATAACAACAGCATGGTAGCAACACAACATGGCAACAACATGGTAGCAACACAACATGACAACATGGTAGCAACACAACATGACAACAACATGGTAGCAGCACAACATGACAACAACATGGTAGCAACACAACATGACAACAACATGGTAGCAGCACAACATGGTAGCAACACAACATAAAACACAACAACATGGTAGCAGCACAACATGGTAGCATCACAACATGGTAGCAACACAACATAACAACATGGTAGCAACACAACATGGTAGAAACACAACATAACAACAACATGGTAGCAGCACAACATGGTAGCAACACAACATGGTAGCAACACAACATGGTAGCAACACAACATAACAACAACATGGTAGCAGCACAACATGGTAGCAACACAACATGGCAGCAGCACAACATGGTAGCAACACAACATGGTAGCAACAAAACATGGTAGAAACATTACTGGGCTAACAGACAACAGCACAAAGGGGGAGAAGGTAGAGACAACAACACATCACACAAAGCAGCTATGGGTTTGTGTATTCTTTATGAGCTGGTTATACTTTGGACACAAGATGAGATGCTTGGTGAGACACAGCTCAGATAGATGAGATGCTTGGTGAGATACAGCTCACATAGATGAGATGCTTGGTGAGACACAGCTCAGATAGATGAGATGCTTGGTGAGATACAGCTCAGATAGATGAGATGCTTGGTGAGACCCAGCTCACATAGATGAGATGCTTGGTGAGACACAGCTCAGATAGATGAGATGCTTGGTGAGATACAGCTCAGATAGATGAGATACTTGGTGAGACAACTCAGATAGATGAGATGCTTGGTGAGACAACTCAGATAGATGAGATGCTTGGTGAGACACAGCTCAGATAGATGAGATACTTGGTGAGACACAGCTCACATAGATGAGATGCTTGGTGAGACACAGCTCAGATAGATGAGATACTTGGTGAGACACAGCTCAGATAGAT
>NW_025746317.1:105000-131015 GCF_021184085.1 Oncorhynchus gorbuscha
AATCTCAATTCAACGGCTCAGACACAAGAGGCATGTGGCAGGGTCTACAGTCAATCACGGATTACAAAAAGAAACCCAGCCCAGTCACGGACCAGGATGTCTTGCTCCCAGGCAGACTAAATAACTATTTTGCCCGCTTTGAGGACAATACAGTGCCACTGACATGGCCTGCAACCAAAACATGCAGCCTCTTCTTCACTGCAGCCGAGGTGAGTAAAAAATTTAAACGTGTTAACCCTCGCAAGGCTGCAGGCCCAGACGGCATCCCCAGCCGCGCCCTTAGAGCATGCACAGACCAGCTGGCCGGTGTGTTTACGGACATATTCAATCAATCCCTATACCAGTCTGCTGTTCCCACATGCTTCAAGAGGGCCACCATTGTTCCTGTTCCCAAGAAAGCTAAGGTAACTGAGCTAAACGACTACCGCCCCGTAGCACTCACTTCTGTCATCATGAAGTGCTTTGAGAGACTAGTCAAGGACCATATCACCTCCACCCTACCTGACACCCGAGACCCACTCCAATTTGCTTACCGCCCATATAGGTCCACAGACGATGCAATCTCAACCACACTGCACACTGCCCTAACCCATCTGGACAAGAGGAATACCTATGTGAGAATGCTGTTCATCGACTACAGCTCGGCATTTAACACCATAGTACCCTCCAAGCTCGTCATCAAGCTCGAGACCCAAGGGTGCGTTCTGAGCCCTCTCCTGTACTCCCTGTTCACCCACGACTGCGTGGCCACGCACGCCTCCAACTCAATCATCAAGTTTGCGGACGACACAACAGTGGTAGGTTTGATTACCAACAACGACGAGGCGGCCTACAGGGAGGAGGTGAGGGCCCTCGGAGTGTGGTGTCAGGAAAATAACCTCACACTCAACGTCAACAAAACTAAGGAGATGATTGTGGACTTCAGGAAACAGCAGAGGGAACACCCCCCTATCCACATCGATGGAACAGTAGTGGAGAGGGTAGCAAGTTTTAAGTTCCTCGGCATACACATCACAGTCAAACTGAATTGGTCCACCCACACAGACAGCATCGTGAAGAAGGCACAGCAGCGCCTCTTCAACCTCAGGAGGCTGAAGAAATTTGGCTTGTCACCAAAAGCACTCACAAACTTCTACAGATGCACAATCGAGAGCATCCTGGCGGGCTGTATCACCGCCTGGTACGGCAACTGCTCCGCCCACAACCGTAAGGCTGTCCAGAGGGTAGTGAGGTCTGCAAAACGCATCACCGGGGGCAAACTACCTGCCCTCCAGGACACCTACACCACCCGATGTTACAGGAAGGTCATAAAGATCATCAAGGACAACAACCACCCGAACCACTGCCTGTTTACCCCGCTATCATCCAGAAGGCGAGGTCAGTACAGGTGCATCAAAGCTGGGACCGAGAGACTAAAAAACAGCTTCTATCTCAAGGCCATCAGACTGTTAAACAGCCACCACTAACATTGAGTGGCTGCTGCCAACACACTGTCATTGACACTGACCCAACTCCAGCCATTTTAATAATGGGAATTGATGGGAAATGATGTAAATATATCACTAGCCACTTTAAACAATGCTACCTTATATAATGTTACTTACCCTACATTATTCATCTCATATGTATACGTATATACTGTACTCTACATCATCTACTGCATCTTTATGTAATACATGTATCACTAGCCACTTTAACTATGCCACTTTGTTTACATTCTCATCTCATATGTACAGTGCCTTGCGAAAGTATTCGGCCCCCTTGAACTTTGCGACCTTTTGCCACATTTCAGGCTTCAAACATAAAGATATAAAACTGTATTTTTTTGTGAAGAATCAACAACAAGTGAGACACAATCATGAAGTGGAACGACAATTATTGGATATTTCAAACTTTTTTAACAAATCAAAAACTGAAAAAATAGTGGTACTACTATAGACCAGAGCCCTATTCCCTATATAGTGGTACTACTATAGACCAGGGCCCTATTCCCTATATAGTGGTACTACTATAGACCAGAGCCCTATTCCCTATATAGTGGTACTACTATAGACCAGGGCCCTATTCCCTATAGAGTGGTACTACTATAGACCAGGGCCCTATTCCCTATAGAGTGGTACTACTATAGACCAGGGCCCTATTCCCTATATAGTGGTACTACTATAGACCAGGGCCCTATTCCCTATATAGTGGTACTACTATAGACCAGAGCCCTATTCCCTATATAGTGGTACTACTATAGACCAGAGCCCTATTCCCTATATAGTGGTACTACTATAGACCAGGGCCCTATTCCCTATATAGTGGTACTACTATAGACCAGAGCCCTATTCCCTATATAGTGGTACTACTATAGACCAGGGCCCTATTCCCTATATAGTGGTACTACTATAGACCAGAACCTATATGAGTGGGTGGTGGGGGATGACTGTGTGTGGTGGGGGGGGGTGACTGTGTGTGGTGGGGGGATGACTGTGTGTGGTGGGGGGATGACTGTGTGTGGTGGGGGATGACTGTGTGTGGTGGGCGGGATGACTGTGTGTGGTGGGGGATGACTGTGTGTGTGGTGGGGGGGTGTCTGTGTGTGGTGGGGGATGACTGTGTGTGGTGGGGGGGATGACTGTGTGTGGTGGGGGTATGACTGTGTGTGGTGGGGGTATGACTGTGTGTGGTGGGGGTATGACTGTGTGTGGTGGGGGGATGACTGTGTGTGGTGGGGGGATGATTGTGTTCGGTGGGGGATGACTATGTGTGTGTGTGTGTGTGTGTGGTGGGGGGATGATTGTGTGTGTGGCGGGGGGGATGACTGTGTGTGGCGGGGGATGACTGTGTGTGGTGGGGGATGACTATGTGTGTGTGTGTGTGTGTGTGTGTGTGTGTGTGTGTGTGTGTGTGTGTGTGTGTGTGTGTGTGTGTGTGTGTGTGTGTGTGTGTGTGTGTGGTGGGGGGATGACTATGTGTGTGTGTGTGTGTGTGTGTGTGTGTGTGTGTGTGTGTGTGTGTGTGTGGTGGGGGGATGATTGTGTGTGTGTGTGTGTTTCACTCACCCTATTAAAGCCAGATTTGATAAGGGGCATCACTGAGGCCTCCTCCCTGTCCGGCCTACAACAGCAAACACCAAAAAGATCAACAAAACCATTCAGATAAAAATGTATCAACAAAACTTCTCTAGAACAAAAGTTCTGTGTGGACAGATAAACTATGAGAAGTTCCAGACAACTCTCTGAACTGATCACAGTGACTGGTATATAGATGGAGACTACACTCAGTGACTGGTATATAGATGGAGACTATGATCATAGTGACTGGTATATAGATGGAGACTATGATCACAGTGACTGGTATATAGATGGAGACTATGATCACAGTGACTGGTATATAGATGGAGACTATGATCATAGTGACTGGTATATAGATGGAGACTACACTCAGTGACTGGTATATAGATGGAGACTATGATCATAGTGACTGGTATATAGATGGAGACTATGATCATAGTGACTGGTATATAGATGGAGACTACACTCAGTGACTGGTATATAGATGGAGACTATGATCATAGTGACTGGTATATAGATGGAGACTATGATCATAGTGACTGGTATATAGATGGAGACTATGATCACAGTGACTGGTATATAGATGGAGACTATGATCATAGTGACTGGTATATAGATGGAGACTGCACTCAGTGACTGGTATATAGATGGAGACTATGATCACAGTGACTGGTATATAGATGGAGACTATGATCATAGTGACTGGTATATAGATGGAGACTATGATCATAGTGACTGGTATATAGATGGAGACTATGATCATAGTGACTGGTATATAGATGGAGACTATGATCATAGTGACTGGTATATAGATGGAGACTATGATCATAGTGACTGGTATATAGATGGAGACTATGATCATAGTGACTGGTATATAGATGGAGACTATGATCATAGTGACTGGTATATAGATGGAGACTATGATCATAGTGACTGGTATATAGATGGAGACTGCACTCAGTGACTGGTATATAGATGGAGACTGCACTCAGTGACTGGTATATAGATGGAGACTGCACTCAGTGACTGGTATATAGATGGAGACTATGATCATAGTGACTGGTATATAGATGGAGACTATGATCACAGTGACTGGTATATAGATGGAGACTATGATCACAGTGACTGGTATATAGATGGAGACTATGATCATAGTGACTGGTATATAGATGGAGACTATGATCATAGTGACTGGTATATAGATGGAGACTATGATCATAGTGACTGGTATATAGATGGAGACTATGACTAGTGACTGGTATATAGATGGAGACTATGATCATAGTGACTGGTATATAGATGGAGACTATGATCATAGTGACTGGTATATAGATGGAGACTATGATCATAGTGACTGGTATATAGATGGAGACTATGATCATAGTGACTGGTATATAGATGGAGACTATGATCATAGTGACTGGTATATAGATGGAGACTATGACTCAGTGACTGGTATATAGATGGAGACTATGATCATAGTGACTGGTATATAGATGGAGACTATGATCATAGTGACTGGTATATAGATGGAGACTATGATCATAGTGACTGGTATATAGATGGAGACTATGATCATAGTGACTGGTATATAGATGGAGACTATGATCATAGTGACTGGTATATAGATGGAGACTATGATCATAGTGACTGGTATATAGATGGAGACTATGATCATAGTGACTGGTATATAGATGGAGACTATGATCATAGTGACTGGTATATAGATGGAGACTGCACTCAATGACTGGTATATAGATGGAGACTGCACTCAATGACTGGTATATAGATGAAGACTACACTCATAGTGACTGGTATATAGATGGAGACTATGATCATAGTGACTGGTATATAGATGGAGACTATGATCATAGTGACTGGTATATAGATGGAGACTATGATCATAGTGACTGGTATATAGATGGAGACTATGATCATAGTGACTGGTATATAGATGGAGACTATGATCACAGTGACTGGTATATAGATGGAGACTATGATCATAGTGACTGGTATATAGATGGAGACTATGATCACAGTGACTGGTATATAGATGGAGACTATGATCATAGTGACTGGTATATAGATGGAGACTATGATCATAGTGACTGGTATATAGATGGAGACTATGATCATAGTGACTGGTATATAGATGGAGACTATGATCATAGTGACTGGTATATAGATGAGACTATGATCATAGTGACTGGTATATAGATGGAGACTATGATCATAGTGACTGGTATATAGATGGAGACTATGATCATAGTGACTGGTATATAGATGGAGACTATGATCATAGTGACTGGTATATAGATGGAGACTATGATCATAGTGACTGGTATATAGATGGAGACTATGATCATAGTGACTGGTATATAGATGGAGACTATGATCACAGTGACTGGTATATAGATGGAGACTATGATCATAGTGACTGGTATATAGATGGAGACTATGATCATAGTGACTGGTATATAGATGGAGACTATGATCATAGTGACTGGTATATAGATGGAGACTACACTCAGTGACTGGTATATAGATGGAGACTATGATCATAGTGACTGGTATATAGATGGAGACTATGATCATAGTGACTGGTATATAGATGGAGACTATGATCATAGTGACTGGTATATAGATGGAGACTATGATCATAGTGACTGGTATATAGATGAGACTATGATCATAGTGACTGGTATATAGATGAGACTATGATCATAGTGACTGGTATATAGATGGAGACTATGATCATAGTGACTGGTATATAGATGGAGACTATGATCATAGTGACTGGTAATATAGATGAAGACTACGATCATAGTGACTGGTATATAGATGGAGACTATGATCATAGTGACTGGTATATAGATGGAGACTACACTCAGTGACTGGTATATAGATGGAGACTATGATCATAGTGACTGGTATATAGATGGAGACTATGATCATAGTGACTGGTATATAGATGGAGACTGCACTCAGTGACTGGTATATAGATGGAAGACTATGATCATAGTGACTGGTATATAGATGGAGACTATGATCATAGTGACTGGTATATAGATGGAGACTATGATCACAGTGACTGGTATATAGATGGAGACTATGATCATAGTGACTGGTATATAGATGGAGACTATGATCATAGTGACTGGTATATAGATGGAGACTATGATAATAGTGACTGGTATATAGATGGAGACTACACTCAGTGACTGGTATATAGATGGAGACTATGATAATAGTGACTGGTATATAGATGGAGACTATGATCATAGTGACTGGTATATAGATGGAGACTATGATCATAGTGACTGGTATATAGATGAGACTATGATCATAGTGACTGGTATATAGATGGAGACTATGATCATAGTGACTGGTATATAGATGGAGACTATGATCATAGTGACTGGTATATAGATGAGACTATGATCATAGTGACTGGTATATAGATGGAGACTATGATCATAGTGACTGGTATATAGATGGAGACTACACTCAGTGACTGGTATATAGATGGAGACTATGATCATAGTGACTGGTATATAGATGGAGACTATGATCATAGTGACTGGTATATAGATGGAGACTATGATCATAGTGACTGGTATATAGATGAAGACTACACTCATAGTGACTGGTATATAGATGGAGACTATGATCATAGTGACTGGTATATAGATGGAGACTATGATCATAGTGACTGGTATATAGATGGAGACTATGATCATATTGACTGGTATATAGATGGAGACTATGATCATAGTGACTGGTATATAGATGGAGATTATGATCACAGTGACTGGTATATAGATGGAGACTATGATCATAGTGACTGGTATATAGATGGAGACTATGATCATAGTGACTGGTATATAGATGGAGACTACACTCATAGTGACTGGTATATAGATGGAGACTACACTCAGTGACTGGTATATAGATGGAGACTATGATCACAGTGACTGGTATATAGATGGAGACTATGATCATAGTGACTGTTATATAGATGGAGACTATGATCATAGTGACTGGTATATAGATGAGACTATGATCATAGTGACTGGTATATAGATGGAGACTATGATCACAGTGACTGGTATATAGATGGAGACTATGATCATAGTGACTGGTATATAGATGGAGACTATGATCATAGTGACTGGTATATAGATGGAGACTATGATCATAGTGACTGGTATATAGATGGAGACTATGATCATAGTGACTGGTATATAGATGGAGACTATGATCATAGTGACTGGTATATAGATGAGACTATGATCATAGTGACTGGTATATAGATGGAGACTATGATCATAGTGACTGGTATATAGATGGAGACTATGATCATAGTGACTGGTATATAGATGGAGACTATGATCATAGTGACTGGTATATAGATGGAGACTATGATCATAGTGACTGGTATATAGATGGAGACTATGATCATAGTGACTGGTATATAGATGGAGACTATGATCATAGTGACTGGTATATAGATGAGACTATGATCATAGTGACTGGTATATAGATGGAGACTATGATCATAGTGACTGGTATATAGATGGAGACTATGATCATAGTGACTGGTATATAGATGGAGACTATGATCACAGTGACTGGTATATAGATGGAGACTATGATCATAGTGACTGGTATATAGATGGAGACTATGATCATAGTGACTGGTATATAGATGGAGACTATGATCATAGTGACTGGTATATAGATGGAGACTATGATCATAGTGACTGGTATATAGATGTAGACTACACTCATAGTGACTGGTATATAGATGGAGACTACACTCAGTGACTGGTATATAGATGGAGACTATGATCACAGTGACTGGTATATAGATGGAGACTATGATCATAGTGACTGGTATATAGATGGAGACTATGATCATAGTGACTGGTATATAGATGAGACTATGATCATAGTGACTGGTATATAGATGGAGACTACACTCAGTGACTGGTATATAGATGGAGACTATGATCATAGTGACTGGTATATAGATGGAGACTATGATCATAGTGACTGGTATATAGATGGAGACTATGATCATAGTGACTGGTATATAGATGGAGACTACACTCAGTGACTGGTATATAGATGGAGACTATGATCACAGTGACTGGTATATAGATGGAGACTATGATCATAGTGACTGGTATATAGATGGAGACTATGATCATAGTGACTGGTATATAGATGGAGACTACACTCATAGTGACTGGTATATAGATGGAGACTACACTCAGTGACTGGTATATAGATGGAGACTATGATCACAGTGACTGGTATATAGATGGAGACTATGATCATAGTGACTGGTATATAGATGGAGACTATGATCATAGTGACTGGTATATAGATGAGACTATGATCATAGTGACTGGTATATAGATGGAGACTATGATCACAGTGACTGGTATATAGATGGAGACTATGATCATAGTGACTGGTATATAGATGGAGACTATGATCATAGTGACTGGTATATAGATGGAGACTATGATCATAGTGACTGGTATATAGATGGAGACTATGATCATAGTGACTGGTATATAGATGGAGACTATGATCATAGTGACTGGTATATAGATGAGACTATGATCATAGTGACTGGTATATAGATGGAGACTATGATCATAGTGACTGGTATATAGATGGAGACTATGATCATAGTGACTGGTATATAGATGGAGACTATGATCATAGTGACTGGTATATAGATGGAGACTATGATCATAGTGACTGGTATATAGATGGAGACTATGATCATAGTGACTGGTATATAGATGGAGACTATGATCATAGTGACTGGTATATAGATGAGACTATGATCATAGTGACTGGTATATAGATGGAGACTATGATCATAGTGACTGGTATATAGATGGAGACTATGATCATAGTGACTGGTATATAGATGGAGACTATGATCACAGTGACTGGTATATAGATGGAGACTATGATCATAGTGACTGGTATATAGATGGAGACTATGATCATAGTGACTGGTATATAGATGGAGACTATGATCATAGTGACTGGTATATAGATGGAGACTACACTCAGTGACTGGTATATAGATGGAGACTATGATCATAGTGACTGGTATATAGATGGAGACTATGATCATAGTGACTGGTATATAGATGGAGACTATGATCATAGTGACTGGTATATAGATGGAGACTATGATCATAGTGACTGGTATATAGATGAGACTATGATCATAGTGACTGGTATATAGATGAGACTATGATCATAGTGACTGGTATATAGATGGAGACTATGATCATAGTGACTGGTATATAGATGGAGACTATGATCATAGTGACTGGAATATAGATGAAGACTACGATCATAGTGACTGGTATATAGATGGAGACTATGATCATAGTGACTGGTATATAGATGGAGACTACACTCAGTGACTGGTATATAGATGGAGACTATGATCATAGTGACTGGTATATAGATGGAGACTATGATCATAGTGACTGGTATATAGATGGAGACTATGACTCAGTGACTGGTATATAGATGGAGACTATGATCATAGTGACTGGTATATAGATGGAGACTATGATCATAGTGACTGGTATATAGATGGAGACTATGATCACAGTGACTGGTATATAGATGGAGACTATGATCATAGTGACTGGTATATAGATGGAGACTATGATCATAGTGACTGGTATATAGATGGAGACTATGATAATAGTGACTGGTATATAGATGGAGACTACACTCAGTGACTGGTATATAGATGGAGACTATGATAATAGTGACTGGTATATAGATGGAGACTATGATCATAGTGACTGGTATATAGATGGAGACTATGATCATAGTGACTGGTATATAGATGAGACTATGATCATAGTGACTGGTATATAGATGGAGACTATGATCATAGTGACTGGTATATAGATGGAGACTATGATCATAGTGACTGGTATATAGATGGAGACTATGATCATAGTGACTGGTATATAGATGGAGACTATGATCATAGTGACTGGTATATAGATGAGACTATGATCATAGTGACTGGTATATAGATGGAGACTATGATCATAGTGACTGGTATATAGATGGAGACTATGATCATAGTGACTGGTATATAGATGGAGACTATGATCATAGTGACTGGTATATAGATGGAGACTATGATCATAGTGACTGGTATATAGATGGAGACTATGATCATAGTGACTGGTATATAGATGGAGACTATGATCATAGTGACTGGTATATAGATGAGACTATGATCATAGTGACTGGTATATAGATGGAGACTATGATCATAGTGACTGGTATATAGATGGAGACTATGATCATAGTGACTGGTATATAGATGGAGACTATGATCACAGTGACTGGTATATAGATGGAGACTATGATCATAGTGACTGGTATATAGATGGAGACTATGATCATAGTGACTGGTATATAGATGGAGACTATGATCATAGTGACTGGTATATAGATGGAGACTACACTCAGTGACTGGTATATAGATGGAGACTATGATCATAGTGACTGGTATATAGATGGAGACTATGATCATAGTGACTGGTATATAGATGGAGACTATGATCATAGTGACTGGTATATAGATGGAGACTATGATCATAGTGACTGGTATATAGATGAGACTATGATCATAGTGACTGGTATATAGATGAGACTATGATCATAGTGACTGGTATATAGATGGAGACTATGATCATAGTGACTGGTATATAGATGGAGACTATGATCATAGTGACTGGAATATAGATGAAGACTACGATCATAGTGACTGGTATATAGATGGAGACTATGATCATAGTGACTGGTATATAGATGGAGACTACACTCAGTGACTGGTATATAGATGGAGACTATGATCATAGTGACTGGTATATAGATGGAGACTATGATCATAGTGACTGGTATATAGATGGAGACTGCACTCAGTGACTGGTATATAGATGGAAGACTATGATCATAGTGACTGGTATATAGATGGAGACTATGATCATAGTGACTGGTATATAGATGGAGACTATGATCACAGTGACTGGTATATAGATGGAGACTATGATCATAGTGACTGGTATATAGATGGAGACTATGATCATAGTGACTGGTATATAGATGGAGACTATGATAATAGTGACTGGTATATAGATGGAGACTACACTCAGTGACTGGTATATAGATGGAGACTATGATAATAGTGACTGGTATATAGATGGAGACTATGATCATAGTGACTGGTATATAGATGGAGACTATGATCATAGTGACTGGTATATAGATGGAGACTACACTCATAGTGACTGGTATATAGATGGAGACTACACTCAGTGACTGGTATATAGATGGAGACTATGATCACAGTGACTGGTATATAGATGGAGACTATGATCATAGTGACTGTTATATAGATGGAGACTATGATCATAGTGACTGGTATATAGATGAGACTATGATCATAGTGACTGGTATATAGATGGAGACTATGATCACAGTGACTGGTATATAGATGGAGACTATGATCATAGTGACTGGTATATAGATGGAGACTATGATCATAGTGACTGGTATATAGATGGAGACTATGATCATAGTGACTGGTATATAGATGGAGACTATGATCATAGTGACTGGTATATAGATGGAGACTATGATCATAGTGACTGGTATATAGATGAGACTATGATCATAGTGACTGGTATATAGATGGAGACTATGATCATAGTGACTGGTATATAGATGGAGACTATGATCATAGTGACTGGTATATAGATGGAGACTATGATCATAGTGACTGGTATATAGATGGAGACTATGATCATAGTGACTGGTATATAGATGGAGACTATGATCATAGTGACTGGTATATAGATGGAGACTATGATCATAGTGACTGGTATATAGATGAGACTATGATCATAGTGACTGGTATATAGATGGAGACTATGATCATAGTGACTGGTATATAGATGGAGACTATGATCATAGTGACTGGTATATAGATGGAGACTATGATCACAGTGACTGGTATATAGATGGAGACTATGATCATAGTGACTGGTATATAGATGGAGACTATGATCATAGTGACTGGTATATAGATGGAGACTATGATCATAGTGACTGGTATATAGATGGAGACTATGATCATAGTGACTGGTATATAGATGTAGACTACACTCATAGTGACTGGTATATAGATGGAGACTACACTCAGTGACTGGTATATAGATGGAGACTATGATCACAGTGACTGGTATATAGATGGAGACTATGATCATAGTGACTGGTATATAGATGGAGACTATGATCATAGTGACTGGTATATAGATGAGACTATGATCATAGTGACTGGTATATAGATGGAGACTACACTCAGTGACTGGTATATAGATGGAGACTATGATCATAGTGACTGGTATATAGATGGAGACTATGATCATAGTGACTGGTATATAGATGGAGACTATGATCATAGTGACTGGTATATAGATGGAGACTACACTCAGTGACTGGTATATAGATGGAGACTATGATCACAGTGACTGGTATATAGATGGAGACTATGATCATAGTGACTGGTATATAGATGGAGACTATGATCATAGTGACTGGTATATAGATGGAGACTACACTCATAGTGACTGGTATATAGATGGAGACTACACTCAGTGACTGGTATATAGATGGAGACTATGATCACAGTGACTGGTATATAGATGGAGACTATGATCATAGTGACTGGTATATAGATGGAGACTATGATCATAGTGACTGGTATATAGATGAGACTATGATCATAGTGACTGGTATATAGATGGAGACTATGATCACAGTGACTGGTATATAGATGGAGACTATGATCATAGTGACTGGTATATAGATGGAGACTATGATCATAGTGACTGGTATATAGATGGAGACTATGATCATAGTGACTGGTATATAGATGGAGACTATGATCATAGTGACTGGTATATAGATGGAGACTATGATCATAGTGACTGGTATATAGATGAGACTATGATCATAGTGACTGGTATATAGATGGAGACTATGATCATAGTGACTGGTATATAGATGGAGACTATGATCATAGTGACTGGTATATAGATGGAGACTATGATCATAGTGACTGGTATATAGATGGAGACTATGATCATAGTGACTGGTATATAGATGGAGACTATGATCATAGTGACTGGTATATAGATGGAGACTATGATCATAGTGACTGGTATATAGATGAGACTATGATCATAGTGACTGGTATATAGATGGAGACTATGATCATAGTGACTGGTATATAGATGGAGACTATGATCATAGTGACTGGTATATAGATGGAGACTATGATCACAGTGACTGGTATATAGATGGAGACTATGATCATAGTGACTGGTATATAGATGGAGACTATGATCATAGTGACTGGTATATAGATGGAGACTATGATCATAGTGACTGGTATATAGATGGAGACTACACTCAGTGACTGGTATATAGATGGAGACTATGATCATAGTGACTGGTATATAGATGGAGACTATGATCATAGTGACTGGTATATAGATGGAGACTATGATCATAGTGACTGGTATATAGATGGAGACTATGATCATAGTGACTGGTATATAGATGAGACTATGATCATAGTGACTGGTATATAGATGAGACTATGATCATAGTGACTGGTATATAGATGGAGACTATGATCATAGTGACTGGTATATAGATGGAGACTATGATCATAGTGACTGGAATATAGATGAAGACTACGATCATAGTGACTGGTATATAGATGGAGACTATGATCATAGTGACTGGTATATAGATGGAGACTACACTCAGTGACTGGTATATAGATGGAGACTATGATCATAGTGACTGGTATATAGATGGAGACTATGATCATAGTGACTGGTATATAGATGGAGACTGCACTCAGTGACTGGTATATAGATGGAAGACTATGATCATAGTGACTGGTATATAGATGGAGACTATGATCATAGTGACTGGTATATAGATGGAGACTATGATCACAGTGACTGGTATATAGATGGAGACTATGATCATAGTGACTGGTATATAGATGGAGACTATGATCATAGTGACTGGTATATAGATGGAGACTATGATAATAGTGACTGGTATATAGATGGAGACTACACTCAGTGACTGGTATATAGATGGAGACTATGATAATAGTGACTGGTATATAGATGGAGACTATGATCATAGTGACTGGTATATAGATGGAGACTATGATCATAGTGACTGGTATATAGATGAGACTATGATCATAGTGACTGGTATATAGATGGAGACTATGATCATAGTGACTGGTATATAGATGGAGACTATGATCATAGTGACTGGTATATAGATGAGACTATGATCATAGTGACTGGTATATAGATGGAGACTATGATCATAGTGACTGGTATATAGATGGAGACTACACTCAGTGACTGGTATATAGATGGAGACTATGATCATAGTGACTGGTATATAGATGGAGACTATGATCATAGTGACTGGTATATAGATGGAGACTATGATCATAGTGACTGGTATATAGATGAAGACTACACTCATAGTGACTGGTATATAGATGGAGACTATGATCATAGTGACTGGTATATAGATGGAGACTATGATCATAGTGACTGGTATATAGATGGAGACTATGATCATATTGACTGGTATATAGATGGAGACTATGATCATAGTGACTGGTATATAGATGGAGATTATGATCACAGTGACTGGTATATAGATGGAGACTATGATCATAGTGACTGGTATATAGATGGAGACTATGATCATAGTGACTGGTATATAGATGGAGACTACACTCATAGTGACTGGTATATAGATGGAGACTACACTCAGTGACTGGTATATAGATGGAGACTATGATCACAGTGACTGGTATATAGATGGAGACTATGATCATAGTGACTGTTATATAGATGGAGACTATGATCATAGTGACTGGTATATAGATGAGACTATGATCATAGTGACTGGTATATAGATGGAGACTATGATCATAGTGACTGGTATATAGATGGAGACTATGATCACAGTGACTGGTATATAGATGGAGACTATGATCATAGTGACTGGTATATAGATGGAGACTATGATCATAGTGACTGGTATATAGATGGAGACTATGATCATAGTGACTGGTATATAGATGGAGACTATGATCATAGTGACTGGTATATAGATGAGACTATGATCATAGTGACTGGTATATAGATGGAGACTATGATCATAGTGACTGGTATATAGATGGAGACTATGATCATAGTGACTGGTATATAGATGGAGACTATGATCATAGTGACTGGTATATAGATGGAGACTATGATCATAGTGACTGGTATATAGATGGAGACTATGATCATAGTGACTGGTATATAGATGGAGACTATGATCATAGTGACTGGTATATAGATGAGACTATGATCATAGTGACTGGTATATAGATGGAGACTATGATCATAGTGACTGGTATATAGATGGAGACTATGATCATAGTGACTGGTATATAGATGGAGACTATGATCACAGTGACTGGTATATAGATGGAGACTATGATCATAGTGACTGGTATATAGATGGAGACTATGATCATAGTGACTGGTATATAGATGGAGACTATGATCATAGTGACTGGTATATAGATGGAGACTATGATCATAGTGACTGGTATATAGATGTAGACTACACTCATAGTGACTGGTATATAGATGGAGACTACACTCAGTGACTGGTATATAGATGGAGACTATGATCACAGTGACTGGTATATAGATGGAGACTATGATCATAGTGACTGGTATATAGATGGAGACTATGATCATAGTGACTGGTATATAGATGAGACTATGATCATAGTGACTGGTATATAGATGGAGACTACACTCAGTGACTGGTATATAGATGGAGACTATGATCATAGTGACTGGTATATAGATGGAGACTATGATCATAGTGACTGGTATATAGATGGAGACTATGATCATAGTGACTGGTATATAGATGGAGACTACACTCAGTGACTGGTATATAGATGGAGACTATGATCACAGTGACTGGTATATAGATGGAGACTATGATCATAGTGACTGGTATATAGATGGAGACTATGATCATAGTGACTGGTATATAGATGGAGACTACACTCATAGTGACTGGTATATAGATGGAGACTACACTCAGTGACTGGTATATAGATGGAGACTATGATCACAGTGACTGGTATATAGATGGAGACTATGATCATAGTGACTGGTATATAGATGGAGACTATGATCATAGTGACTGGTATATAGATGAGACTATGATCATAGTGACTGGTATATAGATGGAGACTATGATCACAGTGACTGGTATATAGATGGAGACTATGATCATAGTGACTGGTATATAGATGGAGACTATGATCATAGTGACTGGTATATAGATGGAGACTATGATCATAGTGACTGGTATATAGATGGAGACTATGATCATAGTGACTGGTATATAGATGGAGACTATGATCATAGTGACTGGTATATAGATGAGACTATGATCATAGTGACTGGTATATAGATGGAGACTATGATCATAGTGACTGGTATATAGATGGAGACTATGATCATAGTGACTGGTATATAGATGGAGACTATGATCATAGTGACTGGTATATAGATGAGACTATGATCATAGTGACTGGTATATAGATGGAGACTATGATCACAGTGACTGGTATATAGATGGAGACTATGATCATAGTGACTGGTATATAGATGGAGACTATGATCATAGTGACTGGTATATAGATGGAGACTATGATCATAGTGACTGGTATATAGATGGAGACTATGATCATAGTGACTGGTATATAGATGGAGACTATGATCATAGTGACTGGTATATAGATGAGACTATGATCATAGTGACTGGTATATAGATGGAGACTATGATCATAGTGACTGGTATATAGATGGAGACTATGATCATAGTGACTGGTATATAGATGGAGACTATGATCATAGTGACTGGTATATAGATGGAGACTATGATCATAGTGACTGGTATATAGATGGAGACTATGATCATAGTGACTGGTATATAGATGGAGACTATGATCATAGTGACTGGTATATAGATGAGACTATGATCATAGTGACTGGTATATAGATGGAGACTATGATCATAGTGACTGGTATATAGATGGAGACTATGATCATAGTGACTGGTATATAGATGGAGACTATGATCACAGTGACTGGTATATAGATGGAGACTATGATCATAGTGACTGGTATATAGATGGAGACTATGATCATAGTGACTGGTATATAGATGGAGACTATGATCATAGTGACTGGTATATAGATGGAGACTACACTCAGTGACTGGTATATAGATGGAGACTATGATCATAGTGACTGGTATATAGATGGAGACTATGATCATAGTGACTGGTATATAGATGGAGACTATGATCATAGTGACTGGTATATAGATGGAGACTATGATCATAGTGACTGGTATATAGATGAGACTATGATCATAGTGACTGGTATATAGATGAGACTATGATCATAGTGACTGGTATATAGATGGAGACTATGATCATAGTGACTGGTATATAGATGGAGACTATGATCATAGTGACTGGAATATAGATGAAGACTACGATCATAGTGACTGGTATATAGATGGAGACTATGATCATAGTGACTGGTATATAGATGGAGACTACACTCAGTGACTGGTATATAGATGGAGACTATGATCATAGTGACTGGTATATAGATGGAGACTATGATCATAGTGACTGGTATATAGATGGAGACTGCACTCAGTGACTGGTATATAGATGGAAGACTATGATCATAGTGACTGGTATATAGATGGAGACTATGATCATAGTGACTGGTATATAGATGGAGACTATGATCACAGTGACTGGTATATAGATGGAGACTATGATCATAGTGACTGGTATATAGATGGAGACTATGATCATAGTGACTGGTATATAGATGGAGACTATGATAATAGTGACTGGTATATAGATGGAGACTACACTCAGTGACTGGTATATAGATGGAGACTATGATAATAGTGACTGGTATATAGATGGAGACTATGATCATAGTGACTGGTATATAGATGGAGACTATGATCATAGTGACTGGTATATAGATGAGACTATGATCATAGTGACTGGTATATAGATGGAGACTATGATCATAGTGACTGGTATATAGATGGAGACTATGATCATAGTGACTGGTATATAGATGAGACTATGATCATAGTGACTGGTATATAGATGGAGACTATGATCATAGTGACTGGTATATAGATGGAGACTACACTCAGTGACTGGTATATAGATGGAGACTATGATCATAGTGACTGGTATATAGATGGAGACTATGATCATAGTGACTGGTATATAGATGGAGACTATGATCATAGTGACTGGTATATAGATGAAGACTACACTCATAGTGACTGGTATATAGATGGAGACTATGATCATAGTGACTGGTATATAGATGGAGACTATGATCATAGTGACTGGTATATAGATGGAGACTATGATCATATTGACTGGTATATAGATGGAGACTATGATCATAGTGACTGGTATATAGATGGAGATTATGATCACAGTGACTGGTATATAGATGGAGACTATGATCATAGTGACTGGTATATAGATGGAGACTATGATCATAGTGACTGGTATATAGATGGAGACTACACTCATAGTGACTGGTATATAGATGGAGACTACACTCAGTGACTGGTATATAGATGGAGACTATGATCACAGTGACTGGTATATAGATGGAGACTATGATCATAGTGACTGTTATATAGATGGAGACTATGATCATAGTGACTGGTATATAGATGAGACTATGATCATAGTGACTGGTATATAGATGGAGACTATGATCACAGTGACTGGTATATAGATGGAGACTATGATCATAGTGACTGGTATATAGATGGAGACTATGATCATAGTGACTGGTATATAGATGGAGACTATGATCATAGTGACTGGTATATAGATGGAGACTATGATCATAGTGACTGGTATATAGATGGAGACTATGATCATAGTGACTGGTATATAGATGAGACTATGATCATAGTGACTGGTATATAGATGGAGACTATGATCATAGTGACTGGTATATAGATGGAGACTATGATCATAGTGACTGGTATATAGATGGAGACTATGATCATAGTGACTGGTATATAGATGGAGACTATGATCATAGTGACTGGTATATAGATGGAGACTATGATCATAGTGACTGGTATATAGATGGAGACTATGATCATAGTGACTGGTATATAGATGAGACTATGATCATAGTGACTGGTATATAGATGGAGACTATGATCATAGTGACTGGTATATAGATGGAGACTATGATCATAGTGACTGGTATATAGATGGAGACTATGATCACAGTGACTGGTATATAGATGGAGACTATGATCATAGTGACTGGTATATAGATGGAGACTATGATCATAGTGACTGGTATATAGATGGAGACTATGATCATAGTGACTGGTATATAGATGGAGACTATGATCATAGTGACTGGTATATAGATGTAGACTACACTCATAGTGACTGGTATATAGATGGAGACTACACTCAGTGACTGGTATATAGATGGAGACTATGATCACAGTGACTGGTATATAGATGGAGACTATGATCATAGTGACTGGTATATAGATGGAGACTATGATCATAGTGACTGGTATATAGATGAGACTATGATCATAGTGACTGGTATATAGATGGAGACTACACTCAGTGACTGGTATATAGATGGAGACTATGATCATAGTGACTGGTATATAGATGGAGACTATGATCATAGTGACTGGTATATAGATGGAGACTATGATCATAGTGACTGGTATATAGATGGAGACTACACTCAGTGACTGGTATATAGATGGAGACTATGATCACAGTGACTGGTATATAGATGGAGACTATGATCATAGTGACTGGTATATAGATGGAGACTATGATCATAGTGACTGGTATATAGATGGAGACTACACTCATAGTGACTGGTATATAGATGGAGACTACACTCAGTGACTGGTATATAGATGGAGACTATGATCACAGTGACTGGTATATAGATGGAGACTATGATCATAGTGACTGGTATATAGATGGAGACTATGATCATAGTGACTGGTATATAGATGAGACTATGATCATAGTGACTGGTATATAGATGGAGACTATGATCACAGTGACTGGTATATAGATGGAGACTATGATCATAGTGACTGGTATATAGATGGAGACTATGATCATAGTGACTGGTATATAGATGGAGACTATGATCATAGTGACTGGTATATAGATGGAGACTATGATCATAGTGACTGGTATATAGATGGAGACTATGATCATAGTGACTGGTATATAGATGAGACTATGATCATAGTGACTGGTATATAGATGGAGACTATGATCATAGTGACTGGTATATAGATGGAGACTATGATCATAGTGACTGGTATATAGATGGAGACTATGATCATAGTGACTGGTACTATGATCATAGTGACTGGTATATAGATGGAGACTATGATCATAGTGACTGGTATATAGATGGAGACTATGATCATAGTGACTGGTATATAGATGAGACTATGATCATAGTGACTGGTATATAGATGGAGACTATGATCATAGTGACTGGTATATAGATGGAGACTATGATCATAGTGACTGGTATATAGATGGAGACTATGATCATAGTGACTGGTATATAGATGGAGACTATGATCATAGTGACTGGTATATAGATGGAGACTATGATCATAGTGACTGGTATATAGATGGAGACTATGATCATAGTGACTGGTATATAGATGGAGACTATGATCATAGTGACTGGTATATAGATGGAGACTATGATCATAGTGACTGGTATATAGATGGAGACTATGAGTGACTGGTATATAGATGGAGACTATGATCATAGTGACTGGTATATAGATGGAGACTATGATCATAGTGACTGGTATATAGATGGAGACTATGATCATAGTGACTGGTATATAGATGTAGACTACACTCATAGTGACTGGTATATAGATGGAGACTACACTCAGTGACTGGTATATAGATGGAGACTATGATCACAGTGACTGGTATATAGATGGAGACTATGATCATAGTGACTGGTATATAGATGGAGACTATGATCATAGTGACTGGTATATAGATGAGACTATGATCATAGTAACTGGTATATAGATGAGACTATGATCATAGTGACTGGTATATAGATGGAGACTATGATCACAGTGACTGGTATATAGATGGAGACTATGATCATAGTGACTGGTATATAGATGGAGACTATGATCATAGTGACTGGTATATAGATGAGACTATGATCATAGTGACTGGTATATAGATGAGACTATGATCATAGTGACTGGTATATAGATGGAGACTATGATCATAGTGACTGGTATATAGATGAGACTATGATCATAGTGACTGGTATATAGATGGAGACTATGATCATAGTGACTGGTATATAGATGGAGACTATGATCATAGTGACTGGTATATAGATGGAGACTATGATCATAGTGACTGGTATATAGATGGAGACTATGATCATAGTGACTGGTATATAGATGAGACTATGATCATAGTGACTGGTATATAGATGGAGACTATGATCATAGTGACTGGTATATAGATGGAGACTATGATCACAGTGACTGGTATATAGATGGAGACTATGATCATAGTGACTGGTATATAGATGGAGACTATGATCATAGTGACTGGTATATAGATGAGACTATGATCATAGTGACTGGTATATAGATGGAGACTATGATCATAGTGACTGGTATATAGATGGAGACTATGATCACAGTGACTGGTATATAGATGGAGACTATGATCATAGTGACTGGTATATAGATGGAGACTATGATCATAGTGACTGGTATATAGATGGAGACTATGATCATAGTGACTGGTATATAGATGGAGACTATGATCATAGTGACTGGTATATAGATGGAGACTACACTCAGTGACTGGTATATAGATGGAGACTATGATCACAGTGACTGGTATATAGATGGAGACTATGATCATAGTGACTGGTATATAGATGGAGACTATCAGGACATAAAGAGAGGAGGGAGCGGAGGGAACATACCTTTTTACTACAGCGACTATCACAGTGTTTTCTGAAGAGGTCACCGCCCTGATCGACCTGAAGGGAAAACAAAGACACACATTTATCATTTGGCTAGAAAACATACTGGTGGAAACTGCCAAAGAGCCAGCATATCAATGGAGCAGGCCTAGACCTTGTGGTGCAGCTCGGATTCTCCCAGACCAAAGCTCTGTGTGCAGGATTGGTGCAGCTCCGTGAGCAGGCCTAGGCCCTGTGGGGCAGCTCCGTGAGCAGGCCTAGGCCCTGTGGTGCAGCTCTATGAGCAGGCCTAGGCCTTGTGGTGCAGCTCCATGAGCAGGACTAGACCCTGTGGTGCAGCTCGGATTCTCCCAGACCACATAGTAACACACCAGCATAAGCTCTGTGTGCAGGACTGGTGCAGCTCTGTGAGCAGTCCTAGGCCCTGTGGTGCAGCTCCACGAGCAGATCTTGGCCCAGTGAAAGAATGCAGTGTAGCAGTCGTGGTCATCTGGCTGTGGTTTCTCTTCAGCCAGTCACCATAAAGAAGCTTTAGTTCTCCACAGAGAGCCCTGCGTGTACACTGAACCTATAGACTGGCCAAGATGAATAAGGTTAACATACAGGCTACGGCCAGAGTCAATTAATGTTTGTAAACTTGTTTTTGGTTTGGGCCCGGGCTAAAGATAGAGTGGTGTGTGGAGTGGGGAGGAGGGGGGAGAGTTGTTGCTCGTTGAGAAGGGACCTGACTTCACCAGGTAGCAGGGGACTGAGGTCTGAGGACAGGCACACCGCAGAAACTAGAAAACCCATTGTTCCAATTTGGTAAACCCATCCAGCCAGTAAGGATGCTGCATTAGGATGCTGCATTAGGATGCTGCATCAGGATGCTGCATTAGGATGCTGCATCCTGATGCTGCATTAGGATGCTGCATAAGGATGCTGCATTAGGATGCCATAGGATGCATCAGGATGCTAACATTAGGATGCTGCATTAGGCATTAGAAGGCTGTGACACACAGGCATAGTAACACACCAGCATAGTAACATAAAGCATAGTAACATAAAGGAATAGTAACATACCAGCATAGTAACACACCAGATAGTAACAACACCAGCATAGTAACACACCAGCATAGTAACACACCAGCATAGTAACATACCAGCATAGTAACATACCAGCATAGTAACATACCAGCATAGTAACATACCAGCATAGTAACACACCAGCATAGTAACACACCAGCATAGTAACATACCAGCATAGTAACATACCAGCATAGTAACACACCAGCATAGTAACACACCAGCATAGTAACACACCAGCATAGTAACACACCAGCATAGTAACATACCAGCATAGTAACATACCAGCATAGTAACATACCAGCATAGTAACACACCAGCATAGTAACATACCAGCATAGTAACACACCAGCATAGTAACACACCAGCATAGTAACACACCAGCATAGTAACATACCAGCATAGTAACACACCAGCATAGTAACATACCAGCATAGTAACATAGTAAGCATAGTAACATACCAGCATAGTAACATACCAGCATAGTAACACACCAGCATAGTAACATAAAGGCATAGTAACACACCAGCATAGTAACATACCAGCATAGTAACATAAAGGCATAGTAACATACCAGCATAGTAACATACCAGCATAGTAACATACCAGCATAGTAACATACCAGCATAGTAACATACCAGCATAGTAACATACCAGCATAGTAACATAAAGGCATAGTAACATACCAGCATAGCATAGTAACACACACACCAGCATAGTAACACACCAGCATAGTAACACACCAGCATAGTAACATACCAGCATAGTAACATAAAGGCATAGTAACACACCAGCATAGTAACATACCAGCATAGTAACATAAAGGCATAGTAACATACCAGCATAGTAACACACCAGCATAGTAACATACCAGCATAGTAACATACCAGCATAGTAACACACCAGCATAGTAACACACCAGCATAGTAACATACCAGCATAGTAACACACCAGTAACATAACACACCAGCATAGTAACATAGTAACACACCAGCATAGTAACACACCAGCATAAACATAGTAACCAAAGGCATAGTAACATACCAGCATATAGTAACATACCAGCATAGTAACACACCAGCATAGTAACATAGCATAGTAACATACCAGGCATAGTAACACACCAGCATAGTAACACACCAGCATAGTAACACACCAGCATAGTAACATAAAGGCATAGTAACACACCAGCATAGTAACACACCAGCATAGTAACACACCAGCATAGTAACACACCAGCATAGTAACATACCAGGCATAGTAACATACCAGCATAGTAACACACCAGCATAGTAACACACCAGCATAGTAACATAAAGGCATAGTAACACAGCATAGTAACACACCAGCATAGTAACATACCACCAGCATAGTAACACACCAGCATAGTAACATAAAGGCATAGTAACATACCAGCATAGTAACACACCAGCATAGTAACATACCAGCATAGTAACATAAAGGCATAGTAACACACCAGCATAGTAACACACCAGCATAGTAACATACCAGTAACATAGTAACACATAGTAACATACCAGCATAGTAACACACCAGCATAGTAACACCAGCATAGTAACACACCAGCATAGTAACATAAAGTAGTAACACACCAGCATAGTAACACACCAGTAACATAGTAACAGGCACCAGCATAGTAACATACCAGCATAGTAACATACCAGCATAAACATAAAGGCATAGTAACATACCAGTAACATAGTAACACACCAGCATAGTAACATACCAGCATAGTAACATAGTAACATAAAGGCATAGTAACACACCAGCATAGTAACATACCAGTAACATACCAGCATAGTAACACACCAGTAACATAGTAACATACACCAGCATAGTAACATACATAGTAACAGCATAGTAACACACCAGCATAGTAACATACCAGGCATAGTAACATACCAGCATAGTAACATACCACATAGTAACAGCATAGTAACACACCAGCATATACCAGCATAGTAACACACCAGCATAGTAACATACCAATAGTAACATACCAGCATAGTAACATACCAGCATAGTAACATACCAGTAACATAGTAACACACCAGCATAGTAACATAAAGGCATAGTAACACACCAGCATAGTAACATAGTAACATAAGCATAGTAACATACCAAGGCATAGTAACATACCAGCATAGTAACACACCAGCATAGTAACATACCAGCATAGTAACATAAAGGCATAGTAACATACCAGCATAGTAACATACCAGCATAGTAACACACCAGCATAGTAACACACCAGCATAGTAACATAAAGGCATAGTAACACACCAGCATAGTAACACACCAGCATAGTAACATACCAACATAGTAACTTACCAGCATAGTAACACACCAGCATAGTAACATAAAGGCATAGTAACATACCAACATAGTAACACACCAGCATAGTAACACACCAGCATAGTAACATAAAGGCATAGTAACACACCAGCATAGTAACACACCAGCATAGTAACATACCAACATAGTAACATACCAGCATAGTAACATAAAGCATAGTAACACACCAGCATAGTAACAT